>NC_030815.1:83009007-83312037 GCF_001704415.2 Capra hircus
CTTTTTGCTTTCCAAAATGCAATTACTAGCTTAAAAAATGTATGAAGAGAAGCAGCTATGCTACTTTCTGACAAACATCAAAGGAGCGCAATGCTCATTTGTCAAGCAAAGGAAAGGCTCCCAGAGCTCTTTGCATAACGCGGCCCAGAATGCCTGATGGTCCGAACAGCTCACCGAAGCATCTCACACTCCCAAGGGCAGACACATCGCCTCATGAGAACACTTGGGAACTCTTTTAGATTTTGTCTGGGCCCAAGAGGTAGAAATCACCCCTGTGAGAGGTGGAAGAGGGTAGGGAAGCAAGTGGGTAGGGGACAGGCTAAGAGAATCAAGTTTAGAACAGAAAAATTCTGGAGACCAGAAGAGCAGTGTGCCACTTAGATGCAGCTACATTTTGACAAGTAAGGCTACTTGATTTATTGAGGCACTGCTCAGGATCCATCCCTCTCCATTCGCAGGTTAGAGGGATTTCTAGTTTTTCTTTAGGATTACAAAATGGAAGTCTGTTCACACATCTAGGTACCCAGTTTGGCAGATATTCTTTTGGACAGTCCCTGACTGTTGATGATCTGAGCCCCCAGAAAGCTTCAAGGGCACCTAAAAATATTCATTTCTAATTTTTATCCCAATGGAAACTCTCTTGGTGTATTTTCAAAGCTGTTTAAGGCTCTCAGGTTAAAGAAATCTCTCCATATCTGACATGCCCTATTTCATATTCCATACCAAGATCGTATACAAGAAATTAAAAATGAGATTCTGAGAAGATTCTTGGGTGTGCTGAAGTTTCAGCTGGGGACAGGAGGAAGAGTCTTTTATTCATAGCAGGAAGAACTTTCCATCAGTCAGACCCAGAGACTTCCTAGATTCTCAATATCCCCTTAACAACGTGCTATACAATCCATCTGAAGCACTATCCCAAGTTGTGTGTTCCAAGGAATGTTTCTTAACAAATCACTAGTTTGCTATGACTACTTTCAGTGAGCCTGTCAAAAACAAGGATTTTTAGAAAGAACCACAGTGATAGCAACTCTAGCTGGAAAACTTGAGCAGCCACACAAAAAGTCAATTTGTAAAACAAAAAGTACATTGAAGCCCAAATTTTTCACTCTTGGCCAAAACATAAAGACGGCTTATTCACTGTGAGGGAGACAGCATTTACTTGTTCTGATCAGCAAGAATGGTTCAGATGGAAGTTTGATTTTCATAACTGCTGGGATCAGTTATGTAGGAAATGGCCTTTAAAGGTATAAAGGGAAGAAGAGTTGCCCTGAGAATTCAGTGTTTTATACCTGGGCACAGCTTGAATATTTAGTATCTCCCAGAACAACACAGCAAACACAAAGTTTCTTTTCCCACTCAAAGCTTCATCAAGAGCTGTCTTCCCTCAGGTAAGCGGGTCTTTGTATTTACGAACTTTCAGGGACAGAAAACCACCATTTTTCTGAGGTCTGGTCCTGATGTTTAGAACCTGGCATGGCCCTACCGCATGGTGCCCAATGAGGAGGAGCTGCTTGTTTGATCAAAACGATGGCATCTTCCATCTCCCCTCAAAACTAGGCAAACTTATAATTTACTCCAAGACAGTAGATACCATAAGAGACCCACAGTCTTCTAATTACTTTTTACATTGAACAGACTTTAATCTGCTTATTCCAACCACTCATTATTCTTTGTAACTATATTAAGAAGGCAGCTTTTCAAAAATGGAATTGCCTACTGACCTGATGCATTCATCTTGTAAAGAATGTGAAGGCATTTTGCCTTTCAATATATCTCCTCATTCTCGAAACTAGGATAGCCAAACACTGGGTAACAATAACTAAATCATTCACTTATGGAAGTAACCAAGGTGATTATAAATATTCTTTTATTTTGGGGCCCTGTTTCTTTTTAGCAGCAAATAAATTGTTTTGTGATTGCTTTACATTACAGACTGTTGTGTTTCTGTGGGATTGAGGGGAGAAGGCACTCTGCAAAGAGTTATTAGTTGTATTCCCTAACCGAAGGCAACAGTGAGTTTCTTATTTACAAATAAAGAAATCTAGATGCAAATAACCATGAGTGAAACCAAAAGGCCTGAGGCCATTAACATAACAACAACAAAAATTCACAATGCTACAGAGAAAGACCCTAACAAAATAACCTTTTTAAAAAGTCGTCATTGTTTGGGATCACTGTTTCCAGGGGAAACACCAACAGTGTGGGGTTTTTTCCTGTGTGGAAGTATGACTTTAATTTGTATGACTGGGTAACCAAATAGTGGGCAGCCTTGACATTCTTCAGACTCAAAGTGACACAAATAAGAATAACTTACAACAATTTTCCAACTCTGAAGCTAGTCTCTCTTCCTGAGTCTTCTAAAGCTACTACTAACATTCTCTTAATAGGTTTAGGTTACCAAAGTACCAATTTGTATTACAACATGCAACAGTCTTTAAATGTGGTTTTCACAGATTCTTGTTAATAAAGCACTCTTTGGTGGAAGACAAGCAGCTTGGGTACTTAACAGAGTTAACATTACAACAGTATTACAAATATTAAAGTGAAGATGATTAAACCAAATAGTATCAAATCACAGAAAGTACCATTTCAGTAATGCTTGTTTTATCTTTATAAATTTTGACACAGGGTGAACAGCAAATAAATAAGTAAAAAACCTCCATCAGATCTTCAATTCTTCTGAAGGCCAGCAGCTAAAATGATTGCCATCACAGGGACATACGTGCACCACACAGACTAGTCAGCTCTCCTGATAACAGAAGGCTTTGATATTTACACCTGAGACTAATTTACAACAGCTTTTTGTGTTCAAGACATTTCTATAGGAGAGTTGGGCCCTCTTCAAGTCATTCACTTGCACCCAAGCTCATGTAGTTATTTAAATTCCAGTGGACATTTTCTTCATTGAATAAACTTGTTAGGTGGAAAGCAGCTAAGGCTTTTGCAATTTTTTTTTTTTTTCCCAAATAAATTGTGCTAAAGTCCTGTTGTAGTTTTCTGTTCCTAGAGTCTTCTTTCAGTTCTGGTCACAGGTTTTTACTTAACGCAAGACTGTTTTAGTCCTTGAAATGGAGGGACTACAGGGGAAAAAAAAAAGGATTTTACCATGAAGGCTTTTAAGTGTCCCATACGTAGTTATCAAAGACAAGGAAGGCAACATAATAAAAATATTGACATGCTAAAAAGGATACACTTGTATAATTCTTTAATGACAGATACTTTGGAAAAGACAGTACAATATCAACCATAAAGTAAAGACAAACAGGAGAGAAAAGGCAGAGCAGAAAAGTTTCAGTTCTGCAAAAAATTAAAAAACAATAAACAACAATAAAAAAAGAAGGGAGGGCAAAAGCAGCCGAGCAATGAGAGTACCAGAATGCCATCAAGGGCATTTGTTGCAAAGCATTCCTTTTCCTTCCTTCTCTCTGAGGAATCAGGCTGTGGGGAAAGTGGGAAAGAACGAAAAGATAAAGAAGTGTTACTTGATTATTTCCAAAGGCAGAATCTGGTTACAGAAAAAGCCAGGGCACTGCAAGCCGTTTCCAGTTTAGCAGAGTGCAGCCGGCACCCGGCACCTGCTCCCGCCTTGCTCCACACCGCCGCACAGCTGCAAGGGGACAGCCGCCAACCCTTTTCTGTATGTGGGTCAACTGATCTACGTTGATCTTCACCCTACCTCCCTTCTTTCCATCCCCAAGAGATCACTGTAACTTTCAACTAAACAGCGACTTTCAGAGGACGACTGAAGCAAAAGGAAAGAGAGAAACCGATTCCCGTCTGGAGGTGACCCTCACTTAGATGGTGATGAGGTTCTATCAGAGCAGCTCATCTGAATCAATCACTTAGTTTTCCGAGACCCCAAGAGAGTACTGAGTATAAAGGTCCAGGTCAGTTTGGGAAGCCAAGTGGGAAGATATCTGAAATTTCAAAGGAAGATTAATAATTTAAAAGAACAGAGGTAACCAGCAGGAAAGAATATTTAGATACAACATTCTGGGGCTCCTACAGTGACACAGTTTTTAAAGACAATGGCAGTAACAAAAATTAAAGCCCAGAGGTGATGGAATAGACACCGAGATCTGAGACTCTAAGGACAAGAAGCATTGAAAGGCATGATGATGGCAAACTTCACAAACGAGAAGACTTAAAAAGCCAAAGTCTGAAATGCAGCTACTCCCAACTGAAAGGCCTGTGAGGAGACTCATGGCTTCAGAGGCTGAGGAAAGAGTCTGAGTATTTATCTTCCTCCAAAATATAAATAGGCACAAAAAATAAGCAGAAAGTGATGGTTCCCAATGATGTAACTTAGAACAAAAAAGGCACTTGTACATGACAATTATCTTAGAAAACAAATGAAGTTATGATTTCTTTTGAAAAGGAAATGAACTAAAGACAGACCCAAAGAAACAACATATGCTTACAGAAACATGCACTCAATGGGTGAGCTGTGTGAAGACATGAACCAAACCGAATGACATCAAATGAGCTGGCTAAAAGTTCTCAATCAGAGGCTTGATGATGAAATGTTTGAGATCCATTCTAAAAGAACTTTTCAGACAGTCCATACGAGAACACTGAAAAACAGGTCAATTCTATTTAGCTGGTTCTTCAGTGGATTTAGCAATTATTAAAAGAGAGATATTAAAATTGGTTTCTAGCTCTAACAGGAAGTGGGGGGTATAGAAGTCCATTAATTTACTTCTCTGGATTTAAGAAAGGGGATGAGGAAGGTGCCACACAGACTCCCCTTAGCACTCCATCTGCCGCCAGACACGCCAGTGTTTCCATGCCTGAACTGTCATGGTTGTGCCAGAGCAGAGCTTAACACTCATGATTTACGTTTAGATGTGGCCAGTGTTCAGCGGATACATGGGAGAATAATCACCTGCCATGAGAGACACATGGTGGCAATTCTTCCCAACAACAAATATTTATGACAACATTCATAAGGATTTTTCAGTCTCCAAATGACTACTTTTTTAGCGTGTTTGTGCAGAAGTTCTTCAAAGAGGTACAGCCTCTCAATAAACTGTCAAAAGTCAAAAGAGCCAAATCAACAGAAAATGACTTTGGGTGAGGTGTTCATCCTGGAAGCCTCTAAGAGTAGAACAGAACACAGAAATGAAAGGTCAAGTTCTGTGGCACAATAGAGATGATAACACACAGACAACATCTCAACCTGCAAGAGAGAGGACCTCGCAAATGGGAGTAACAGCAGACGGTCAGCCCTGGTGCCTTGAAAGTGTTTATTAATGTACACGGAAATGGGGTACTATTTTATATGTGTATATATGTGTGTACTGCTGTTCCAAGAAAAGATTTCTATTCAATACTTTAAAATTAGTTAACCATCTTAGCTCATATTATTTTGTCCTGAATCAGTTATCCTCCAACCAAAAACGAGTACTATCCTATAGGATAAAAGTACAGGCTACAGCTTGGGTGCCTGACACCCATTATTTCCTAGAAGCAGGAGTGGGACTGTACATAATGCATTTGCCTTTCTCTTCTGAGCTGCACGTGGTCGCAGTTAAGGTGATGTCAAAACAGGCCAAAGCCAGGCAAGAGGCAAAGGAGATCTGGCATGGAGGGAGGGCGTGGTTAAAAGCACTATGAAACCCAGCTGACTCCTGTTGTTTTCCTTCTATGCCCCTCCAAATCTCTGAAAGTCCATTTCAGAATTTAAAAGAAGCCTTTGGTTTTCAGCACTATCCCAATTGCCTGAAAACTGCTTTGGGCTGTTTAAATACTCAAATTACTCAGTCTGAGCTCTACTTTAAAGTCCTCAAAGCAACAAGTCGAGGGACCTCAGGCAGATGCTCACTGCAGTCAGGAACCACCTCTGCTGAAAAGCACAAGTTTAGATCACTAGACAAGACCTAGATGGAAAAACTGCCATCCGGCCACACCCTAAGAGGAGTGTGGTGAGGCCCGGCATGTACAGCCCCGGCTTCGGGACTCTAGTCATCTCATCTGAAACCTGGAGAGCACCATCCGGGAAAGCAGAAAGCAGAATTAAATGTGCAAAACACACCTGGCTGTGATGGAAGTCTGAAAAGAATATGTCCGTTCCAAATATGTCTAACTATCAGCAGCAGCAGGCCTCTTACTTAAATTTTTAATAATTTACATAAAAGTGTCAAAGTTAAAAAACTCCCATTTCCCCTCATTTATTATAGAAAAGTTAGAAAAAAAGAAAATGATAAGAAAAAAAACTCCCCAACTGTTCTACCAACCAGAAGAACTCGTATTATAAGCATATTTTCCTTTTATCTTGGAGAAGAAAATAGCTACCCACTCCAGTATTCCTGTCTGGAGAATTCCATGGATAAAGGAACCTGGCGGGCTATAGTCTATGAGGTCCCAAAGAGTCGGACACAACTGAATGACTAACACACACACACACACAAATATTTAGGTTTATAAATATGTATATACCTTTATACATATATAAAACACATTTTACATTTATAAAATTAAAGCAATATTTTGTAAGTTTTATGTGTAGCCCTTTTCACTTATTGCTCCATAAGCAGTTAACCCAGGTCATTAACTTTTCTTTGAAAACATGACTCTCAATTCATTTGGCAGAATTCATCAATCATTTCTTATTTCTTACTATTATAAAAAAAATTCTGGTATTATGTTATAATGTACCTAAACTCTTGACTTTTTTGTCAGCATTTCTCTAATATTCTTCTCAATGGAATTAAAGAGTATTTGATACCTTCCCTAATGAAAAGTTTTAAACCCTAAAATCATGAATCAATGCCCAATTCTCAAACACTTGTTTGGAGGCACTATCACATTGTTAGCTAAATAAAAGTTTGTAGTAAAAACTGTACAAAAGATTCCGCAAAGAGAAACAGTGGCAGAACTGAACAATTTCTTAAAACAGCAAAACACACAGGGCACTCAGATTGTCAGTAAGTCCCTCAGGACATAGGCTGCCGGGGGGCTGCACCAGAAACCACCTCAGCGCTGAAGGCCACGGCAGGCCCAAAGCCTCAAAGGTCTGAGAGCAGAGAAGTTAAAAAGTAGCAAGGAAAACTGTGGAGAACATTCCAAAGCCTGGTGCGGATTATCTTAGGCCGCTTGTGATCTCTGTAAGACAACACTGTTGTGCCTCATGGGTTGCCAGCTCTA
Source organism: Capra hircus (assembly GCF_001704415.2). Classification (NCBI taxonomy): domain Eukaryota; kingdom Metazoa; phylum Chordata; class Mammalia; order Artiodactyla; family Bovidae; genus Capra; species Capra hircus. The sequence goes on from NC_030815.1 coordinate 83,016,154, forward strand.
GGCAAAGATACATAAACACAAAAAAGGTGCCTCCCTATCCATCCTGAGATGATGGGAAGTGGGCAATCTGGTCTCTCCTAAAAGGGAATCTGATTTTGGAATATGCTGAAATGTCTCGGATCATGATAAACATCCAAAGACAACGGTGAGTGATGGATTTGGTCACAGAACATGTCCATTTTCTTGTCAGAGTGTATACTAATGAAGGAAGTGCAAGATGCTAGGCCGGAAAGGGAAAGAGCCACCCCTCTGGGGGTAGACTGTGACCAAGAGGACAGTTACTAGGTAGAGAAGGTTCCCAAACTCTCAAGAGTTCTCATTTCTCCACCACTTATGTGCAACTAATTCTCCAACAATTATGATGAGTCCGATATATAGACAGAAAGATTTCCTCTAAGTCCTGACAGAGAGCTTTGGAAGTTCTCAATTTAAGAACTCAGAAGGACACAACATTCTCAACTTTCCCGTATTATGACCCAGAGACCACATTTCCAATGTTAAGAATGACCTCTGAAAAACAAAACATAACCGTAAATTAAAATGGTTCAGATTTTCTCAGATGATGAACAAGTCAAACATTTTTGATTAATTTCCCATCACTGGGACTTTGCTTTCTCCTGTCTTCATTTCTATTTCCAGAAGATTAAACTGGAAAGCCAATATCTGAAACACTTCAGAAGAGTAGGGTTCTTTTCTCACCTTTTAAAACTGCTTTTTCTTGAAGCAGATCTGGTGGTTCTTTTAGTAATGCCTGCACTGCCAGAAATGTTAGGTTCAGATGTTTTACAGCTCTGAACACTGGACTGAAGAATTACTCTGAAAACAGTTGGAAAAAAAGAACATTATATTCACTGAAACAATTTGCAAATACTTGACAGAGGAGGGCATTTTTGCACTTTAGTGCAAATTACTTTCTTGAGAACTGATAGAATTTTCCATAAACAAATTTGTCAAAAAAAAAAGAAAAACCTGAAACACACTCTTACATCAAGTTCTTTTGAAATAAAGTATCTCATTTCCCTATGAAGGTTTACACAAAGATAACCAGAAAACTTTGTTTTCGAAAATTAATCATCTGGCATGTCAAGCAATTCCCACACCAAAGAAATCAATCAGAAAGACAAATTTCTGTGCCCCAAAGTAAAATCAGATTCTCAGAATTCTAGTCATGAAACAAGAAATCATTTTAAAACCCTAATTCTAAAGACTATGAATATAAACATATACACAGTATTCACTCTTCAAAGATGGAAGAACAAGCAATAGTACTCAAGTCAGCTTGAATCAAACTGAAGTCTAATTCATGTTTTTTATAACATTTCAAATTTTAAAAAGATGTTCAAAGCAAGTTTTTAAAATCTGGATTATAACTACCTACTAAGTCATCAACTACCATTAAAATGAAATTGTTTTAATTTTGTGAAACTTTATTTAATTAGACTCTAGACATCTCAAGGAACTGATACCTATGGGAGTAGACTGCTCAGGAGGCAAATCAGAAAGAACCCCTCAGATAAAGCCCACACAGAATACCTGCTCAGAAGTACAGGGTGTTTTAAATTTCCCCATTGAACTGTCATAGGGACAACAGCAGAAAACACCAAAAAATTTTATAAGCAATTGTTTTCTTCAAGAGATAATGACTAAAACACTGAACTTAATACATACACATTTATACATAGTCAACTTATAGTTATCTGTGACAGAAAACACTATAAAAAGTTTTATCCTCATATATCCAAACATATAGGTGAGACAGCCAACAACAACTTCTGAGAACCCAGCTCCTGTGTAAGAAGAAACCTTTACAACTAACTAGCAGTCGGTCCTACCTCCTATGCCTGTGTTAACACCACATTAGTTAATAACCAAAGCCAGGTCCTTAAAATGTAGTAAATTTTTATAATTTTAGTATTACTCAAACCGTAGAATAATTAGCATTTAGTAAAACGCTAACTTCTCATCATTGAAGAAACAACAGGGTTGCATTGCACCAGAGCAGAAGTCTGGAGGTCATTGGTTTTCAAGCCATTTGGGGGAGAGGAAGGTAGAGCTGAGGGTGGGGGACTGCTAGCCAGGCTGTTTCTCTTTAAATGAGAAGCATTCCTGAAAGCTTTATGAATGAAGCCTTCAATATCACTGAGGGAAACTGATCCTGGGTAAGCGAGTAAATGCTTGATTCAGGATTTCTAAAAGAGTTTTATCATCCTATATGTTGACTGTTTTAACAAAACAGAAGATGTATATGCTGACATAGTTACATGATCAAAAAGGGCACCAACCGCTCTGACATATAAATTTTATCATTGAAAACAAGGAGTTATTTTTAAATTCTTTCTCATTTTATAAAGTGAGGAGAAGATATTTAGTTGTGAATCTAGAATTTTTCATAGAGAAAAACAAAACAACGATTCCATTGCTATTACTGAAGCCCAGGCCCAGTGCTTCAGGCTGCCACTGCTGTCCTGAAGCCTCTAGCCCACTTAACAGGGCTCATGGTTTTTATCTCTATTTTTTATAAATGGAGAAAATGAGACTCTTGTTGGCTTTTCTGAAATACTACATCTACTTTTGAAATAATTTGAGGCTGCTGCTGCTGCTGCTGCTAAGTCGCTTCAGTCGTGTCCGACTCTGTGCGACCCCATAGACGGCAGCCCACCAGGCTCCCCCGTCCCTGGGATTCTCCAGGCAAGAGCACTGGAGTGGGTTGCCATGTCCTTCTCCAATGTATGAAAGTGAAAAGTGAAAGTGAAGTCAAGTATCAACTATTACACTGTAAAATCAGAAAAAAAAAAAACCACAAGAGCCAATACACTACCTGCTGAGGAAATTTACCTCCTGATTTCTTAAATTAACTATTATGCTTAAATATTATTCAAACAAGAAATTACTGCTAATTCGTATTTTAAGCTGATAGGAAACATCTTTTTAAAATTATTTACTTCTCTATAAAATTAGTGAGAACAATTCATGTGAAGTAATATTAGTAGCTGATAATTTATGTACAATTTTGAAAATAAGAGCATGACAGAAATTTGGAATGCATTAATCTCATCAATAAGATTCAGGTCATCAGTTATTTGCATTAAAAACAGACTAGTTATTTCATCTATAGGTTATATATCAATAAAGTGGGAAGAAAACACAGCAACTAAACTTAGATATTACTTATATTACAAATCACACCCTAAGGTGGGTTAGGCTAGCCGACAAGGGTGAAGTATTTACTCTGCCATGGGGATGCGGGAACTCAGTACCTCCTGCCTTGCACACCAAGCCAACCGCATAGCTTTTGCAGAACAACATTCAGCACATGTCATTTCTCCTTTCCATCTTTTCCTCACAGAACCCTCAGTCCTACTTTCTATCTCTTGCCAATACTAGAATTCCTTTTCTTCTCTGCAATATCTTTTGAGGGCCAGGATTTTCAGATTTTGGATACAAAAATATCTTCAACTTGAGGCAAAGCAAAAAAAAAACCTGAAAAGCCAGGTCTCTAATCAATCAAGTCATAAAGTGCTCTGAAACAAATGTTCATTCCAAGAAGAGGCTCCATCATGCAACCATGCACTACACTGGCTGTCCACCAGTGATACAAAAAGAGCCTTCAAAATGATGGGCCTGAGGCCCTGCAACATGCATTGGTCCCCTTCCCACTGTCTACGAGGTCCTTCGCAGCACGTAAAGTGCCATTATAGGCTAGCTCTCCAGGCATGCCAGGCAACAACCTATCAGGCAATGCTACATCATCAGCCAATAGAGGCGAACGTCGACAGCAGTGCCCTGGAGTAGTTACCTCAAAAGATAATTACAAGGATTATACCTGTTTACATCACTGTTACTGTTGAAACCTTTTGGTTTCCATAAATTGAAAATTAATCAGAGCAGGCAAATACTGTGATTTGGGTCTAGAAACACAGTGGCAAATATCAGTTAAAAAAAAAAAAAAAAAAGTTATGTCCTGGCACAGAATACCAAAAAGAGCCTGATAGAGACTATTTTTAAACATATCTTGCAAAAAATAATATAAGCATGAAATGCCTAAATATTATTAGCAATGAGTCCATCTGTTCTAATGGCCACTCAGAATAGTTTGAGAAGAATAAATCTATGCAGTGCATGATGTTCCCGAGTCAGAATGTGTGAAATCTAAGATCAATAAGAGAAGTAAAGGAACAAAACATTGTAAAGGGATAATTCTTATCAGAAATACTGCATATGTAATAATAAGCTTGGGCTTCCCAGGTGGTGCTAGTGGTAAAGAACCTGCCTGCCAATGCAGGAGACGTAAGAGAAATGGGTTCAATCCCTGGGTTGGGAAAATCCCCTGGAGGAGGAAGTGGCAACCCCAAGTCCCATGGACAGAGGAGCCTGGCAGGCTATAGTCCACAGGGTCACAAAGAGTCAGATACAACTGGAAAGACATAGCAAGCAAGCAAGCAAGCAAATAATAAGTCCATACCGATAAGATATTTTAAAAATATCATAAATAGGAACATGTTAAGCAGATTTTCCTTAAATTTGAAAAGAAAAGCATCTGCTAGATTTTTTTCATCTTTTCTAGCCATTTGAAGACATTTAATGAAAGCACAAACAACTGGAGCTGGTTGCAATGGAATTCTACTTTGGAGGAGATCCTAGAAGGCACTTTTGTATTCCTTTATAACTCCAAAGTCCAAGTCAGAACAGGACAAGAAGTTCTTAAAATTTGAACTACAGAAAAAATTCGGAGAAAAAAGAATGCAGCCTGGATGCAAGAGGGTAGCAGGGAACCACAGTTTCACAAGATACATCCTCCTTTTCTGGGCTCTTGCTCTTAACTACATGATGTTCTCCAGTAAGCTTCTTGCCACATTCTTCTGCAGAAAAGGAGTCTCTCCACTGTTAAGGTATTCATTTAATGACAAAGGGTATCAGGAGAAAATTGACTGTGCCTCGACTAGTCTAATAAAAACATTCTGATTACTTGTGGGAACGGAGGAAAGTGGGAGCACAAGGAACACAGTAATTGTCACATGGAAACACAGAGACAAGAGACTCCAGTCTTCTCTGCTTTCCTACTTTCACTCAGCACCAAGTGCTGAAAACCATACTTAACTGTATGCCCTAAAGAGGAGGAAGTGAAACAAGGCAGAGGAGAAAACTTGCTTACTTAAGGTAGAAGACTGGGCCTGCTGAGAGAGCACTGTGAACAATGGCAGAATCAGAGGTGAAAAAGGATGCAATGCTCATGAGACCTCACGGCTACAAAATCACACCTTTCCTAACAGCAGCAAACCAGTGGGAAAATTCTTTTTGCTAGATTGGAAAGACTACATTGAAGATATCTACTCAAGAAAACCAGAGGAAAGTTGTACAGACGACTGACTGAAAGAAAAACCATCCCAATGATCCCAAACTAACTATGTATTTTTGACAGGGAAAAGAAACTACTTCATTGTCATCATAAATTGCTATTTCAAAAAAAAAATCTGTTAAGGGTAAGTGCATTCTAAAAAGTGTGTTATTTTTAACGTCCCTTGTACGAAACTAACAGTGAAGACTTCCTTCCCTACCACCAACCCAGGAAGTGCAAAGATTCAGAATAAGAACCTTGGAAAAAAAGGCAAATCAAACAAAGCTAGAAGAGCTGATAGTGAGAAAAACATGCATCATGAGAAAAACACTGGACACCAGAGGTGAGCACTAGTAGAGAAATGGAATGGGACACTTACACAGCAGCTATCTGTCAAAGGTCCTGATGGCTACTGTGTTCTTAAACCATCGAGACAGAATAGCAGGATGGGGAGAATGTAGTCACAAACAATCCACCAGATGACAATACTACACAGTGCAGAGGTCAGCACAGCTAGGGAACATCTGGAAAGGGGCAAAGGGGAAAGAACAGATGTTCAAACTGAGAGGCCAATAAATAAATAAATAAAGCCACGTGTGAATTTCCGTTACCCTGCGACGCAAAGGGGCAGGAAACAGGGACCAAACTTTGCTGTGTTATGCTGGGGGAAAAAAGCTGTCTTCAGTTTTAAACAAATTTGCTATTTGGTAACAAAAGATTAGACCCAATCTCTAGTTGGATAACTACCCCATGTTAATTTAATTTGTATGATACAGAAATTAGAGTCACAGCTATGTGACTGAAATTCTTTAAAAAGCACAATAACCACACAGAAAACCAAATCACAAACAAAAATGAGGCAAAACCAACCAAAAAAAAAAAAAACCAAAAAACCAAACCCCTGAACTGATAATTAACAACAATCTCATAGGAGGCACAAATTAATTACAAGTGAACACAACACAGCATGTGTCTGCATTATAGATTTTCATTTGTTCCTCTAGTAAAGCTCATGGCAAGAGAATTATTTTCCAATAATGAAGCATACCTACTTACACTGTTAAGGGGGTTCTAAGGGATTATTCAAGGATAACTATATCTGTATCTTTACCTGCTCCCATAGGATGCACTTCCATGGATGAAGTTATAAAATCTACCGAATCCATTTTGGCAGAGACAATAACAGACTTGCCATTACGTTGGGTATCACTCGAAGATCATCATGCTACATCACTGCCTGTCTTCATGGTAGTCAGGATCAGAGAAGTTCTCTGACAAAATCACTAGTTTCATAATTTCTAATACTTTAATTCTCCCCAAATATTGACTGTTTGTGAAACAGAAATTAATGACTGGATGTACGATATAACTTCCTTCTAAGAATCATCAGTACTCTTTTCACTCACTTTCCCTCTTACAAGTATTTTCATTTCGCTAAGTACCAACATTTGAGCAAAATAACATGTCCACATTGACACATGGTAGAAACATTTCAGATTTTTAACCCAAGCTTCTGCTCAGATTTTTACTTCTAAAAGGGGACTTTTAACTTACAAAACACCACAAAGACTTTGGAAGGAAAAGAAATCTCCAGTTGACCTTTTCCGGGGCCAAAGGAACTACAAAGAAGAGCAAAGAAGAGATCGTAACAGCCAAGAGGGTCGGAAAAAGCAGAGGGAATAAAGAGGAAGGATGGAAAATCTACTAATCTAAGATTAGTCATCTACTGCGACTAATCTTAAATTCTCCAGGGCCTTTACACATAATTAAGAGCTTAGAATTTCAGCATTTTGCTTTTTCCTTTAAAAGTGTGACTTAAAAGTTTATTAATTGTGTGCATGGGGAGAGGACAGTTTGGGACTATTCTATTGTTTTGGGGATTACAAATACAATTAAAGGGAGTCAGCAGTGAAAGCTGAGGGCTGGGGTTCCATCACTGGTCAGGGAATTAAGATCCCACAAGCCATGAAGCATGGCCAAAAAAAAAAAAAGATTTTTCAACATATGCCAAGAGTGCTTCACAAGGGGCCAGTGCCTTTTACACCTTTTGGGATAAGGTGGGGTGTAACTAAAGAAATGGATAGCATAGAGGCTGGAATTTTCTCCATGGGTTGTTGCTAGTTACTATCATTCAGCCATCCATCAAGTTCCGTCTCAGGGAACTGCACATACCAAGATAAATATCACAGCATCTCGTGTCATCTTCTGGTTTCCAACAATATTTCTAATTTTAGTCTACATTCGTTGCTTTCTTTTATGTTACCACAAACCTTTGATCTATGGAAGAGACTTTCGTAGTTTCATTTTTTTAGAAAGGAGCATCAAATGATTTGTACTCTTATAAAACATATTCACAAGGTAGCAGACAGAGTTACTAAAGGAAATTTCCTTTAAGCATTAGCAAACTCAAGAACCTTTGACTAAGCAGAATTCCCATTCCCTGACTTGCAACTTGACTTCTGATGCTGCAGATTTTTTAAAACAGAACAAAAAACCTGGACATAACTAAAAGCAGTCCCACAAAATCATCCATTTTATAGGGCTTGTGATTCCAAGTGTGGCCCCTGGACCAGCAGCATCTTTGACACCTAGGAGCTTGCCAGAAAAGAAATGCAGAATCAGATGGCATCCCAGACCCAGTGACCATTATCTGCATTTTAACAAGCTGCCCAGGAGACTCAAACGCACACTGAGGTTTGAACAGCACTGCTCTAGGGCACTAGCTATTTCCTCCTGTATAAAACTGCCTTCAGAATGATTATTTGGAGGGACTATACTATTTTTAAATGAAGACTTGAAATTAAAAACAAAATGGCATTTGAAATTTAAAAAAATTATTTATAATGCACCATTCTTACAGCATTCTAGTTGACTGCACGCATAACAGCAAAGAGAATGCTTAATTACTGCCTATAATCAATACTGATGCCACTCACATGGCACTTTATTATGGAAAACTCATTCCTTCCCTTTGGGTCTTTTAAGAATCTCCCAAGGCAGTGGCCCATGATGATACATCCTTTAAGCGGAACTGAACTTTGGAATTTAAGATTATGAGAAGAAACTAGTGAAGGACCACTTTTAATTAAAGAGGCCTGTTCTTCAGACTTAGGGACACAGTGAAAGGAGGAGAGAGTGGGAAAAACTGAGAAGAGTACATTGAAACATATACATTACCCTGTGTAAAATAGATGGCTAATGGAAATTTGCTGTATAACACAGGGAGCTCAACCTGGTGCTCTGTGATGACCTAGAAGGGTAGGATGGAGGGGGCAGCTGGTGGGAGAAGAGGGAAAGGATATATGTATACTTACGGCTGATTCATGTTATATGGCAGAAACCAACACAACACTGTAAAGCAATTATCCTCCAATTCGAAATAAATTTTCTTCCCCTCTAGCTCAGACAGTAAAGAATCTGCCTGCAATGCAGGAGACCTGGTTCAATCCCTGGGTCAGGAAGATCCTCTGGAGAAGGGAATGGCAATCCACTCCAAAATTCTTGTCTGGAGAATCCTATGGACAGGGGAGCCTGGCGGGCTACAGTCCGTGGGGTCACAAAGAGTTGGACACGACTGAGCAACTAACACTACTCCTACTCCTGTGTCATAGTTTCTTACCATTTTACAAGATGCTTATTGAATAATAAGATAACCTGTCTCCATCACCAGAAAGGCAGGGCAGGGGGTGCTGCAGAATTTGGTACCCACCCCACAATGAAAGGTACTAGAAGGAAGGAATCCAATGGCACAGGTGGGAGCATCTGCTAAAGAATATCTTGGGAAAAAAGTACAATGGCCAAGTTTTTCACTTTACCATCTTTCTAACAATCCTGGATGTTCCTAGAGATTGAATCTCAACTAACACACGAGGAACTGCAAGAGGACACACACAGACAACCTAATAACTATAAAACTTGCGATCTCCACTTTAAATCTCCTTCTGTGACTTGAAAAGAATTCCTCCAACAAAAAGTTCACATAAAAATATAGTTTAATCAATTCATTGTTGACTTAAAATAACATGACATTAAGCCACCATGTCACCACTAATTAAATTCCACCATATCAAATTATGTGCAATATGGTAGTAAATTTAAATAAGTCTGCAATTTTAACAACTACAGACAAATCTACAGTCATTCTATAGTTTACATCCGCTGTCACTCTCTTGAGGATGTAAAATGGTTATGAGAAATGAATACTGCATACCATATTAGTCAACAAAGAAATCAGCTACTGCAGCCACCAGCCAAAGGTGAGCTGGTATGCTCTGAAGGAACTCAGAAAGGAGAAGAACACCTGCCATCTAGCAGCCGTCAGACTGCAGCCACTCCCCACGGTGAGCCTTGAGGAGACTGGGATATGAAAACACTGAATATTGGACCCAAACAGCTGAGGTGCTGATCAAAGGAATGATTTCAGTGAGCCCAGACTCCTGCATCTTCCCACACATCTTCCCATAAATTCCTTCACTTGAGATATCTAGCTTTCTTTTATTAATGGTGATCTTTCGACATTTAGACTATCTGCCCTTTGCTGCAAACTCCTGTATATCATGGTGCCTCCCTCCACACCCCCATCACCTCCTCAGAGCAGTTCTCTCAGGGTTACTTGAAATGCTGCCTCCTAGGTTTCTAAGTCCTAAAAATTTTTAGTCAACACTTCCTATCCACAGAGAAATAGTTTTCTGTATTTCGCTTTTCTATCTATACAAGCTAGAGAGGTTACAACAGAAGCCAGAGATAAATAAAAGATACCTAAGTTTCTTAGGCAACACCCTTAGATTGTAAATGAAGTAGATACTCATTTCAAGGTGGCATAATGGTCATGCAACCATGGAGAAAATGTACAGAAAAAAGGACCTTATACACAAATTAAATAACAACAACCACACGAAGGAAATCAGACTCACGTGAGAGGAATAGCATTTGTTTTTGACTGTCTTCTGCTTTTCAGGGCCCGAAGTCTATCACCTTGTGTCACTCCATTGATTTCGTCGTCATCACTGTACTGTGTAAGTAGAGAAACACTGAGCTAATGACTTAAGCTGTACTTATTAATGCAGTGAAGCACAGCAGCTATATCTATCCATACAGATCACACACAGACACATACAAATATATTCATACTTTAACTTTCTGATGAACTCTAAAATATCTTGCTGCTGTCAAAATAAAGCTATAGGACACATTTCAGGACACCTTCACAAAGAACCCAATAGCACTCTTATTACAAAATATTTTGACAGTGAAAAGGCATAATGGGTTTCAATATTGAAAACACTTCCTTTAAATTTTGCAATCTACTTACCACTACAAAACATATCTAGTATTGCTACCCCCTAAACTCTTGGTTCTTTAAGGTTCCCCATTTGCGAACAAGTGGTCTCCTAAATCAGCTATCATGAAATGGGAAAAAATAGGGAGAAGGGGTATCACTAGGTTGATATAAAGAGTTTACTTTACATACCTCTTTTTATCCCAGTGCCTTGTGAGTAAACAAAACATAAACTTTAGTTTTATGGACACATAACTTTAACTATTTTGACTAAAAAGTTCCTAGACAGGGCAATGAGTATAAAAAATATGTGACGATAACCCCTCAGAATGTGCTTTATTTATCTACAGTTTTCTCCACGCCCTAAAAACGTCTCAACAGCACTTAAAGCAATGACAACAGCATGACGGGGGTGGTTCGATTACCAGTTCAGGTTCTTGCTTGTCTTGGTTCTCGACCCCATTGATTGAAATGTCATCCACAGCCAAAAGGAGTTTTGAGACAGCTGCTCTGTGTTTTCCATTCTCCTGACCCCTCAACTTTTGACGAAAATAGTCACCTTCTATCCAGAGGCTTGCCTGTTTCCTACAGCATTTAAGTAACAATATCAAAATACAGCCTTCCAGAAAGAAACATAACAACTTTACCAGGGACTAAGAAAAATTCTAATTCCCATCACCTTCCAGACTCATGAATTCCTGAAGAATTACTGATAGCGCAGTTCATAAAGAATTCGTCTGCAATGCAGGAGACCCCAGTTCGATTCCTGGGTTGGGAAGATCCACTGGAAATGGGACAGGCTACCCACTCTAGAATTCATGGGCTTCCCTTGTGGCTCAGCTGGTAAAGAATCCGCCTGCAATGCGGAAGAGCTGAATTTGATCCCTGGGTTGGGAAGATCCCCTGGAAAATGGAAAGGCTACCCACTCCAGTATTCTGGCCTGGAGAATTCCATGGACTGTATAGTCCATGTGGTCACAAAGAGTCGGACACAGTTGAGTGACTTTCACTTTCACTTCCATCCACTTACATCATCAAAAATTGCTGCTGTGGTCCAATCACTGAGCCAGGCCTGCAGATTCTGACCCAAGCAATGGTCTCGGTTGCTGTCATCCTGTAATGCTTCATGATGTAGCAGGCTATCAAAGTGCCTGTTCGTCCAAGGCCAGCTTAGAAAAGAAACAAACCAATGAGACCTGGTCTCATCTGCTCCAAAATTTTGATGGGCAGGTAGAATTTTTTTTTAAAAGCTTCCCAGGATTCTGCTCCCCTCATCAATGCTTCTTATGTTTTGATGTACAGTACAACCAACTAGAGAGCTTTAATTGGTATGTGATGCAGCCTAGAAACAGAGATACCTAAAATCTCCCACGTGATTCTATGTTTAACCAAGACTGAAATCCACTTTCTAAGAGATAATTCTCAGTAACAGTGTTTTATACTCTGGGTTTTCAGTTAATAATACCATCATCTTCCTAAAAATATAAGCTTAAAATCTTGTACTTTCTCCCTCACCCAACATTTTTTTCTACTCTACTTTTATACATATTTGCACATGGACTTTCCCCCCACTCTACTCCTGTTGTCCTTCTTTACTCTCATCTAGACTAGTATCATTACCTCCTGTGATGATTAAATCTAAGTGTCAATCTGGCAGGTGCAGTTGGATGAGATTGGTAGACTCTGAGTAAGCGGAGTGCCCTCCACACTGTGGGTAGGCCTCATCCAATCAATTGAAAGTCTGAAAAGAACAAAATATCCACCTCCCAAAGCAGAGACATTGCCAACAAAGGTCCATCTAGTCAAGGCTGTGGTTTTTCCAGTAGTCATGTATGGATGTGAGAGTTGGACTGTAAAAAAGGCTGAGTGCCAAAGAATTGATGCTTTTGAACTGTAGTGTTGGAGAAGACTCTTGAGAGTCCCTTGGCCTGCAAGGAGATCAAACCAGTCAATCTTAAAGGAAATCAACCCTTAGTATTCATTGGAAGGACTGATGCTGAAGCTGAAGCGCAATACTTTGGCCACTTGATGTGAAGGGCCGATTCATTAGCAAAGACCCTGATGCTGGGAAAGATTGAAGGCAGGAGAAGAAGGGGACAACACTGATTCAATGGACATGAGTTGGAGCAAGCTCCGGGAGATGGTGAAGGACAGGGAGGCCTGGCGTGCTGTAGTCCATGGGGTTGCAAAGAGTTGAACATGACTGAGCAACCAAACAACAAAGTTAGAGGGAATTTTCTACCAGACAGGCTTTGGACTTCAACTGCACCACTGGCTCTCCTGGGTCTCCAGTCTGCCAGTCCACAATGCAGCTTTTATACTCACCAGCCTATATATTCCCATAAGGCAGTTCCTTATAATAAATCTCCTTCTCTATATGTACATATCCTACTAGTTCTATTTCTCTGGGAAACTCAAACTAACACAGATTTTGGTACTGGAAAGTGGCATACTACTCAAACACTATGCAAAAATGTGGAAGTGACTTTAGCACTGGGACTATAAAGACCAGGAGAGTTTTAAGGCACATAACAGAAAAAACCTAGACTGCCTTGAAGAGACTATTGGTAGGAGGAATATGGACATTAATGGAGATTTCAGTGCAGACTCACGTGGAAACTGAAAGAAAAGCAATTCTTATTAGAAAGTGGCAAAATCCCCCCAGAAACCACCTGGCTGAATTGTGTTCTAGTGCTTTGTGGGAGACAGAACTTCTGAGGGAGGCCCTTGGACATTTAACACAGAAGATTTAAATTCATAAGCAAAGTGCTGAAGGTCCAGCCTGGTTTCTCCTGACTGACATGAGGAGAGAGCGATGAACTGACGAATAGTTAAGCAAAAAGGAATGACAAACTAAACATTTAGAAAATTCTAGGCCTAGTCAATCTGAAAAAAGAGAGAAAGTATATTCTGGATACCAAGCATAAGATTAAAAAATAAATTCCGTAACGATATTACCCATGGATTTAATCATGGGTAATTGAAAGCCATCTCAGCAGAAGCCAAAAACAATGACAAGATTACAGTAGAAGACACACTAACAGTTTGGACTAACGAGGAAGATGAAAAAGGGCTAAATAGGGTGAAACAAAGGAAGGCTTTTTTTTTTAGGTTTCAGGGATTCCACAGGACTGGACAACGGATCTGGTTACAAATAAGGCCCATCCTTCAAGAGAAGGTTAGTATGACTCTAAGGGTGATGCAGAGGTCAGCCTGGCTGCCAATACAACCACAGGCCCAGAGGTCAAGGCTGTCTACTCCTAGGTTTTATAGGGCAGGGCCTCCTGTATAGTTTCAGCAAGCTAGGCTGCCCCTGCCCATAGCCACAGGGGCAGGGCTGCCACCTTGAGCCCAAGGGAGCTAAAGAGCCTAAAGATCCAATGGCATTTGCTTTGCTAGTCAAGGCTATGGTTTTTCCAGTGGTCATGTATGGATGTGAGAGTTGGACTATGAAGAAAGGTGAGTGCCAAAGAATCGATGCTTTTGAACTGTGGTGTTGGAGAAGACTCTTGAGAGTCCCTTGGACTGCAAGGAGATCCAACCAGTCCATTCTGAAGGAGATCAGCCCTGGGATTTCTTTGGAGGGAATGATGCTAAAGCTGAAACTCCAGTACTTTGGCCACCTCATGCAAAGAGTTGACTCACTGGGAAAGATTCTAATGCTGGGAGGGATTGGGGGCAGGAAGAGAAGGGGATGACAAAGGATGAGATGGTTGGATGGCATCACTGACTCGATGGACATGAGTCTGAGTGAACTCCAGGAGTTGGTGATGGACAGGGAGGCCTGGCGTGCTGCGATTCATGGGGTCGCAAACAGTTGGACACGACTGAGCGACGGAACTGACTGAACTAATTGAACTTGCCTGGGACCTGTCACTACTTTCTGATTTCTCTCATTTGGAATAGGAATATCTATCCTATGCCCGTTACATTATTTTACTTTATAAGTACATAACTTGTCTGGTTTTAGAGGTTCACAGAGAGGAATTTGCCTCAGGATAAATCATACCTGAAGTGTCAACTATGATTCAGGAGATATTTAGATGAGACTTTACATGTGGAATTAATACTGTAATGGGTTAAGACTTTGGAGACTGTTGGGAAAGAGTGAATGCATTTTACCTCAAATGAATACTGGGTGCCTAGAGAACAGAAAGTTATGGACTAAACTGTGCCTCCCCAAATCCAGATGTTGAAATCCTTAACTCCCAATAAGACTGTTTCTGGAAAAAGGGCCTTTGCAGAGGAAATTAAAGTTAAATAAGGTCATGGAGTGAGAGGGGCACCTAATCCAACAAGACTTGTGTCCTGTCTTATAAGAGAGGAAGAGATACCAGGACTGAGTATATAAAGAGGACAAAGAAAAGGCAGCTGGCTATAAGCCAGGAAGAAGGGCCTCACCAGAAATCAGCACTTTCATCTTCAACTTCTAGCCTCTAAACTGTGAGAAAGTGACTCTCATGCTCTACTGACTGACCTAGTCAGGCAACTCTCAAATTATAAGAAAATAACTTTTTTGTTGTTGAGTATTCTGTTATAGTACTTAGAGCATACACTGCCCAATGAATCTTACTTTTCCCTTGATAAGCCAACCTTCATTCACACCATCATCACTTTTCTTTACCAAAGATCTTATCATATCAAATCCTCTTCAGATATTTAACTGGTCAGCAGTGAACTTCAGAGTTTCCCAACCTCAGCACTATTTACATTTGGAGTGAGAGAATTCTTTATTGTGGTGGCTATCCTGTGCATTTCACCTGAAAATCACCTCAACTGCTTATTATAATTGGGAAAAAATGAAATAACCAAAGTTGGATTTAGTTTTATTTTTTAGATTCTGGCAAAATATGCCTAATATAAACTTTATCATGTGAACAGATTTTTGTTTATGAATCATTTCCCTGATTTCAATTACTTCTCTATGATTAGCTCACTGAGGTTTCTTTTGGGGTAGGTGATATGAAAATTTACTATCATGATTTCACCATCAAAACTTATGATCTTGGTCTTTCCTTTTACCCTTTTGTATAACACCAAAAGAGAGACATTGGCTACCTTGACAACCTTAAAGCAGATTCCAGGAATATCACCAACAGCATGACCTTTGCAACCAAATCCAGCAACCAGAACGTCATCATTTTCTTGGAAACATTCAAACGACAAAGGCTGTGAGTATTTTGTCTTTCTTGATTCGCTAAACCTGATACACTTCCTGATGGCAGAATCTGGCTGCCTGGCTTCAAATCCTACTTCTTCTGCCACAATTCCCTTTGCTTGAGAAGTGCCTCCAAAAGGACTGGACTTCGGTCCTAATAGGCTTTCTTGGACTGTCTATCATGCCACTTGTGATGGCTATGGAGCTTCCCAGCAGTATGAAGACTGCAACACTTGTCCATCCCGCTGGTGCCACAGACCTAAGCGAAAGAGCTCATGGAGCATTTTTAAGACAGTCATTTTAAATTTTTTAATTCAAAGATCTACGTCTCTTTGGGGTCAGTTTCTGTTGAACATTGTAACCATTTTAAAATGCAGAGACAGCATCATTAACAAATTAACATTGCTGTGCAATCACTACTACTATGTCCCAAGTATACTTGAGACAAATTATATTCTATTGGTTGGTGGGCAAAGAGTTCTATATAAGTCTGTTAGATATAGATGGTTTGTTGAAAGAAACAAATATAGATGGTTTGTTGAATGAAATGGCAACCCACTCCAGTGTTCTTGCCTGGAGAATCCCTGGGATGGTGGAGCCTGGTGGGCTGCCATCTATGGCGGCTGCACAGAGTCAGACACGACTCAAGTGACTTAGCAGCAGCAGCAGCAGCCATTAATTCTTCAAATAATCTCCCTGCTTCTCTCTTGCCCCTTTGGGATTCCCAAAATCCATACACTGGCTTACTTCATGGTGTCTCAGAGTTCCCTTAGGCTTGGGTCCCATTTCAGTCTTTTTTTTTTTTTTGTTCCTCAGACCTAGGGGCTTCCTTGGTGGCTCAGATGGTAAAGCATCCGCCTGCAATGCAGGAGACCCGGGTTCAATCCCTGGATTGGGAATATTCCCTGGAGAAGGAAATGGCAACCCACTCCAGTACTCTTGCCTGGAGAATCCCATGGACAGGACCCTGATAGGCTACAGTCCATGGGGTCACAAAGAGTCGGACATGACTGGGAAACTTCACTTTCACTTTCCTCAGACCTGATCATTTCAATTATTCTGTCTTTAAGTTTGCTGAATCTTCCTTCTGCCTGCTTCTGCCTGCTTGTGAATCTCATCAGTAAATTTTTCATTTCAGTTCCAGAATTTCCTTTTTCCTTTTAATGCTTAGTCTCTCCTGGTGCTATTCTGATGTGATTCATGCATTGTTTTCTTGACTTTGTGTACATTTTCTTTTACCTCTTTGAGCACCTTTAAGACAGCTGTTCGAGGAGTTCTCTGGCCGTCCGCTGGTTAAGACCCCATGCTTCCACTGCGGGGGGCACAGGTTCAATCCCTGATCTGGGATACTCCCATGCCATGTGGCAACAACAAAAAAATACAGTTGTTTTAACACCTTTGTCTAATAAGTTCACCCTCTGGCCTTTCTTTGGGACAGTTTCCGTTGATTCATTTTTTTCCTTTGAATGAGCTATCCTTTCATGTTTCTTGGCAGTCCTTGAGATTTTTTGGTGAAAACTGAATTTTCAGTGAAAACTGAAAATTTGAATCTGATAATGTGGGAACTCCAGTGATTAGATTTCTTATATGCTCCAGGGTTTGCTGTTTAGTTTTTCTTTTCCCCAATGTTGGATTTTTCTTAACAAAAATATATTCCTTGTCTTCTTAGTTGAATAACCAAAAAAGGAAAGTTTAATAAATCCTGGTATATCCACATACTCATTCAATAAATACTTATTAAGTACCAGGCACTGTTCTAGTTACTGAAAATCTAGCAACTTGTTAGAAAACAAAGTCCAAAAGATAAGTTCTTGGAGTTTGCTCTGCTCACTGACATATGCCAGCACCTACCAAAGTAGGCACTGAATAGAAATTTAATGAATAAATGAATGTGATAAGTCTTTGTAGGGTTACCTATGAATACAACTTAATTATTATGCTTTCCATATGAAATTAGCGATTTAAAAGCATTCTTTGGGACTTCCCTGGTCATCCAGTAGTTAAGAATCCACTTTCCAATGCAGGGTATGTGGGTTTGATCCCTGGTTGAAGAACTAAGATCCCACATGTCACAGGGTAACTAAGTCCACAAGCCACAACTACTGGGCCTGTGAGCTCCATAGCCTGCACAACACAACTAGAGAACCCACACACAACTAGAGAACCCACACGCCACAACTAGAGAGAAGCCTGCACACTGCAACAAAGACCCAGAGCAGCCAAAATAAATAAATAAAGGCGGCCTTTATATGTACAGCTTTTTTATGCCAATACCTCAATAAAGTAGTTTTAAGAAAAAAAGCAAACCACAAAAGGAAAAAAAAGCACTCTTTAAAACAAAGGCATCTTCATGTGTCCTTGTATATAATCTAAATGAGTATGGTGTGTTTCTATACACACATATTCATGTCCACCACTCGTTAACCAACACTAGAAACATACCTTTACAGTGTACTGCAATGGCACCCTCTGCATTTTCACAAATATCCAGAAATTCTTTAACGATGGCATCAGTAGGGGTGCTGCCATCCGCAAAGAAAAGATCATAGTGATCGAAACCAGCATTTGTAAAGCGTTTGGCATCATACATCCTTTTATTCAGACGAATAACTGTAGTAACGTTGTGATTCTTAAAATATGGAATATAAGCCTCAGGAGAATGCTGATGGTAACCTACATGAAGAAATTCACCAGATGTTGTAAAATGCAGAAAGAAAACAATGGATAACAGTATCACTTGTAACTGCATGGAAACAGTATCTGGACTGGGGATTGAATACCAATTTGATTATAACTATGAAAAAAATAAAAAATTAAAATCCAGGCAGAATGATGAGATAAAATGTTCAAGAGTACACTTAATTAAGAGAGCAGAGCTTTGGCCTCTTTTAAAAGAAAATACCGAATGGATACTTTTAATAACAAAACTATACTAGTCTCATATTTTTGCATACCACTTTCAAGTCTGGTTCTTGAATGAGGTCCACAGAAGGCAAGAAATCGGTCTGGTATTATCCAATTTAAATCTCCATTTTCTGCTTTCTGCAAAGGGAAGATCAGAATTCATTTTTATATTTAATCTCCTCTCCATGTCCCTTTCAATAGTGAGTATCTTAAGGACTTCAAATCCATTTCCTTTAGCACAAAAGCTGTTTACAAATGACTATGAGACAGGAAACTAAAATTTATCCTGTTATGAATACTCCCAGGGAATAGTCAGCCCTCAATATCTGTGGGTTTTGCATCTGTGGATTTGGAAGGCTGACTATGAGACTTGAACATCTGTGGATTCTGATACCAGCAGTGGGTCCTGAGACCAATCCCCCCGGATACCAAGAGACAACTATAATTAGCCAAACTTCTGGTCCTAATAACTTTCACTTAATAGCATTTTTTTTTCCTACAATAATCAGCCTCTGGAAAATACAGCTGACTGCTGCTGTTATCCAGACTACGCCTAAATACTTTATTTTATCCAAGTTGCTGCTAATTAGTAAGAAAACCAAGTTTTCTATCATGAGGGATATGGAAACTTCCCTGTTTTCCTGAATTACTAATTGGCTTCCGATGTGAGCAATCGTGACTTCTTAAATAAAGAAGAAAAAAAAAGTCAATTTAAGGTCCTTGTTTCTCAATATTTACTTTTTATTTCTACAGAGGCACCTTTCCATCATTTTGCTGCCTACTTAATTAGAGAAATCAATGAAAATTTTTTACTAAAATTCCCCAGAAAACTTAAAATCACAAGAATACGGAGATCACATCTAAACTGAAATTTAAAACATTTTACTTCCTGTTACTAAGTCTTTTGGATTGAATTACACAATTATTCTAAGATAAAGTTCAAATTTAATAACAATAGAGATGGTACAAAAAGACTTAAGCAGAAAGGAGACAGGTGATAGTGGGGAAGGAGAGAATATAAACACATCAGCTTTACAACTGGAGTATGTTTTCGTCTTCCTAAGAATAGGCAAGAAAAAACATCAAGAGTTGTTTTAAGGTCTATTCGTCAGGCAAGTAACCCAAAACTGATTTACCTGACTTAGTTATAAGTCAAGGGAACTGATGAGCCCATGTTCATTTCAGGCTAAAAGATGTAAGTAAAAATGAGGACAAGCATTGCCAGATGTTCTGACTTAGAAGTAAAATCAGAGTCTTAAAATGAGAAATGTGTGATTAGATTTCATTGAATCACAGGTATCATATACTGTAAGATGCATCCTGAATTCAGAAAAGTTAAAACAGGAAAAAAATGGGCATCATGGAATCAATGAAAACCACCAATCCAAAATTTCTAAATATAGAGACTAAGGGCTTCCCTCGTGGCTCAGCTGGTAAAGAATCAGCCTGCAATGCAGGGGACCTGGGTTCGATCCCTGGGTTGGGACGATCCCCTGAAGAAGGGAATGGCTACCCGACTCCAGTGGCCTGGAGAACTCCATGGACTCACAGAGTCAGACATGACTGAGCGACTTTCACTTTCATAGAAACTAAACATAGCTATCATAATGGTCTGTAGCTACTTAACAGTTCCCCGTTGTCTCAATGTAATTTCTAAGTAAATGACATTTGTTGGTGACCACACTACTCCACAGCAATGCTGCAATTTCTGCACTGGTGAGAAAGAAGCTAATTAGCACTTATAATTACTCCTTAGTAAAAAACAAGTAACACTGAGGGAACACTAACCGGTGTTTTTATTAGTTTTGCTTATCTAAAAAGAGAAAGTATATTTTATTTTAAATGTTTAATTCTGATAAAGTGAAAGCCACTCAATTTTCATAAGGGGAAGTAAAAAAAATGGTGTTAATAATTCAACTATATTCAGTAATTAAGGTGGAAAATGTACATTGTACTTTATAAACATATAGCTATTACAGAGAAGTAAAGGCAGAGTTGGCCTAATGAATCACACAATATGCTTTTACATATTTGGTACATCACAATAATGATCAGCAGTACCTATTAACCCAATTCATGAAGAAAATAGTTCAATTATACCTAGGGGTTTAAAATAATAGCTACTTTAGAAACTGTGAAAGAATAGTTATCTGAGGATTTAAGGTGCTGCTGAATAGAGTGTTGTCTGTGGAATCACTCCATTATTAGTGAGATTGTCTGCTCAAGATAACTATAGCAGGATAGAAAAGAAAAAATCAAAAAACCAAGATTCCACAAGTATTCTTGGCTGAAAAAGACATTTATCATAACATCTTACTCATTATCTACTTGGAGGGTAGAATGGGAGAATCAAATTACTCTTTCTTAAAAAAATAATACACTACCTTAAAAAAACATAAAGGACATCTGTGGTTTTGCCTGTTTCTCTTCTCTCTGTGTAACCACCCTTCTTTTTGGTCTGTATGATTTGATAGGGCTGACCCAATTTCAGCTCCTGGGATGACCAAAGTATTCTGCACCCACTCATCTGCTACCCTCACCAAAATCACAGCTTGGTTCAGGGGCAGAGACATGATGTAAGCCAAGCCAATGAGAGGAACTGGTGAGTCTTCCACTGGAGCTATGAACGACATTCTTTTCCCGTAAGCTAAGTAAATCAAAAGGGTAAATCAAGCTGTTGGCAGCCATCTTTATCCAACGGACATTATAGTTAGTTAACTTTTGGTCCTAATAACTTTCATTTAATAGATTTTTGTGTGTAAGTGTCGGGGGGAGGTGGGCTACAATAGTCAGCCTTTGGAAAATGGAGCTGACTGCTGCTGCTATTCAAACTATACCTAAGTAATTCAGTTATTTTACCCAGGAAAAGTCTTATATAGTTGCTTCTTATAAATAAGAACTGGGGAGAACTGGCCTTGGAACAAAACTGGTTTCAGCTCTATTTCTGTAAGTGTTTGAATACCTGAATCTGGTATGCATGAAGTTACCCTTGCTCCTGGACATTTTTATGTAAACCAATAAATATCTCCATTTTATTTAAGCCATTTGTGTTTACTTTTTGTAACCTGCATCCAAAAATGTCTTTACTTCATATAAACAAAAGGTTCTGACAAAAATACATGTTTTACAGAGGTAATTAGATGTATACTGGCTATTCATTTCATCAGATCCTATGCTAAGGATTTCGTAAACATTCTCTCATTTAATTCACTCTATAAAAGTCATCAATACTTACAAAAAACTTTTAACTAAAAATTAAAGAAAAATGCCTAGGAGCACACTCAGTCACTCCAAAAGGATGTAACAAGTGCAAAAAATCAATAAGAACTATAAAATAAACAACCCAATCAAAAAATGGGCCAAAGAACTAAACAGACATTTCTCCAAAGAAGACATACGGATGGCTAACAAACACATGAAAAGATGCTCAACATCACTCATTATTAGAGAAATGCAAATCAAAACCACAATGAGGTACCACTTCACACCAGTCAGAATGGCTGCGATCCAAACATCTGCAAGCAATAAATGCTGGAGAGGGTGTGGAGAAAAGGGAACCCTCCTACACTGTTGGTGGGAATGCAAACTAGTACAGCCACTATGGAGAACAGTGTGGAGATTCCTTAAAAAATTGCAAATAGAACTACCTTATGACCCAGCAATCCCACTGCTGGGCATACACACCGAGGAAACCAGAATTGAAAGAGACACATGTACCCCAATGTTCATCGCAGCACTGTTTATAATAGCTAGGACATGGAAACAACCTAGATGTCCATCAGCAGATGAATGGATAAGAAAGCTGTGGTACATATACACAATGGAGTATTACTCAGCCGTTAAAAAGAATTCATTTGAATCAGTTCTGATGAGATGGATGAAACTGGAGCCGATTATACAGAGTGAAGTAAGCAAGAAAGAAAAACACCAATACAGTATACTAACACATACATATGGAATTTAGGAAGATGGCAATGACGACCCTGTATGCAAGACAGGGAAAGAGACACAGATGTGTATAATGGACTTTTGGACTCAGAGGGAGAGGGAGAGGGTGGGATGATTTGGGAGAATGACATTCTAACATGTATACTATCATGGAAGAATTGAATCGCCAGTCTATGTCTGATGCAGGATACAGCATGCTTGGAGCTGGTGCATGGGGATGACCCAGAGAGATGTTATGGAGAGGGAGGTGGGAGGGGGGTTCATGTTTGGGAACGCATGTAAGAATTAAAGATTTTAAAATTAAAAAAAAAAAAAAAAGAACTAGGACTGCAGAAACAGGAGTAAGAGAAAGATGACTTTAACTCTATATACATCTAAACTGTTCAATTAAAAAAAATAAGAATATGACTTCTGGAAGTAAAACATATATAAAAAAGAGTTAAAAACAATATCCTTGAAAACTTACTTCATAGTATTCATATTCATCCAGGTTAAATGAGTTGAAATTAAAGAAGCCATACTGCATTGCCTAAAATCCAAAGGAAAGCTTTTAAGAATAAAGATGCAAATAAGGAAACAATTTTCAATACAAATTCTTAATAGTGAGTATCAGAAGGCACCCTTGAAAAGCATTGTATTTAGATTATGTTCCATGGAATAGCTTTCAAAGGAGGTGGACTATGTCTTTTAAATGCTTCTAGCATCAGAAACATCAGTTACAACAATATATATTTTAATGAGATTTTCTTTTTCATTTTCCTTCATTAATCATCCTATCCATGCAAGGTCTAAATTATCAAGCCTTCAAAGTAATCAAGGCGATGGCATCCCACTCCAGTACTCTTGCCTGGAAAATCCCATGGACAGAGGAGCCTGGTAGGCTGCAGTCCATGGGGTCGCTAAGAGTCAGACACAACTGAGCGACTTCCCTTTCACTTTTCACTTCCATGCATTGGAGAAGGAAATGGCAGCCCACTCCAGTATTCTTGCCTGGAGAGTCCTAGGGACGGGGGAGCTTGGTGGGCTGCCGTCTATGGGCTCACACAGAGTCGGACACGACTGAAGTGACTTAGCAACAACAGCAACACTAGTTCATTAGATGAACACCATTCAGGCTTCAAACATAGTGCATAACCCAATGGTTGCTAAACAAATAATAACAATGGGAAGAAACCATGGGTTAGTTTATATCAAACAAATCTCACACTTTATACATATCTTCACTTTCCAATTCTTCTGAACAGTCTTGAATTAAAAGATTAGTATTTCCTATACTAAAGACAGCCCTGAGACAAACACTAAAATTCAATTTTTTTGAGGGAAAAAATTTTCTTCAATAAGGAAAAAATATATGAATTTTCCTTTCTGTAGCCTCACTCTGAGTTACAGTAAGAAGAGTACGCTAAGCAAAGAAAGCAAAGTAACTATTTTCTGAGACAAGGACAATCTGGTGGCTTCTGACAATCTTTCTCCCTGCTTACTAAGACAGACTGTATGTAAGTAAAAATTCTTGCTCAAGAAGTTATTCTTGGTTGAAAAGGGGTGATTTTGCAAAACCAGTCTGCAAAATATAAACTATTGAAATATAAATGAGAAATAAGGCTACAATACCAAACAACAACAAAAATATAGTTGTTTAAATCCTAATTCTAAGACCAAATCTAAGATGAATTTTCTTTTGAATACGAAACAATATCTATCATATTTGGACTAGAGTTGTTCCTAATACAATAAAAAGTTATCAGTCTGCAGGGGGTTTCTAGTCTTTGAATCTCATAAGAAGATCTTATTAGAGTAGTATTTTTAAAAAGTAGCACTAAAATCAAGATATAATTATATTTATAAATATTTCAAACAATAATATTCAAAGTCAGTCACAAATAAAAATCTTTAAATGGAAAAATCAGAAGCTGTTGTCTCAAAAAAAATTAAAATGCAATATGAAAAAAAGCAACCTTTGATCTATAGTTATAGCTGATTAAACTTTGTATATAACATCTGATTAAAAAAACACGAAGTCAATGTTATAGTAGATCATCGCCAAAGCCTTCATAAGTGTTTCTTCTTTTTTTTTTTCAAATATCTAAGGTTGTGGGACTGGAGAGAAGGGAGTCCTAATATCCTAGGATCAAGGACAAGTATGCCTCCCTGCATTAGCAATTTCCTAGGGTCCAAATGGAAAGGACTGTAACCGGGAGGGTTCATTTATACCTACTGTCCGTCCATCTCCTGATGGCATCCTCTGCCCATTAAGTGCCTAAATTGAGGCCTCATGGAACTATCTCAGAGTATGCGGCAACCTCCATCAGCTCCTTATACCACAGAGTCGCTGGACTCAAATCCCCAAAATTAAGGTCCATCCTCACTGCCTTATTACAGGACAAAAGGTATACTAATTAAACTCTGAATCTGTATACTACCTAGGTCTCTCAGCTTAACCCATAAAATTTCTGTCAAAATTCTCAGAAAGCCACCATGTTTTATCATACAAGACAGTAAACTTGGGTTCCTTCTCCCTCTGAAAATACAAGTCACACAAAACTTTAAATGTTGTTGAAAGCCTATTTGATCCAAGGGCTACTGATTAACAATTCTAGTTTCCTGCACTGTCCTGATATTCAAAAACGACACTGGAGGGAGTGAGTGTTATAACCAGGGTCTGCTGTATCACCTGATTCCAGGAGACCCTGTTCATTTAGAATGTGATAGGAAGCTATCCCCTGAAGTCAAAGACAGCAAGCAGCCCTTGTCATAAAACACAGGAGTCATTTTTAAATAGCTTTGAGAAAGCAGTAATGACCTACTTAGTTTTTTATATAAAAGCTAGTAACAAACTAATGGGCTATTCAAATACTTCTGTTGAACTAGAAATTGAATTCTTGAAGATACAAAAACAAAGTGTTTAACTATGTGTTACAGAAATATCTGTTGTAAACAGAACTGGTAGCAATCAGATTCATAAAATACATAAATCAAAGAGAATTCAGAAGCCAGTAATTTACTTTTTGTTTTTCTTTGACATCACAATGCATTCAAAACCAATTCTGAATTTAGAACCTAATTACAAAACTGTTTCTTAATGTCCCCTCTGTTCAAGTGGCTTTTCACCCAACTCACACAGAGAAGCACTCAGATAAAGAATAATCTGTTTTCTAGTTGAGTGTCATTCTAATGTTGGCAGGGAAATGGGACACCTCTGACATCATATACATCTTAGAAGGTCTTTGGAGAAGGCCTGTCTTCCTTGCACTGTACTTAAGTTCTCCAGCACAACACTAGGCTCATCCTATGAGTCACTTACCTTCTTTACTGCATAAAAACAGTCAAGAAGTGTAATGAAGAAATTGCAACTTCCATAGGCAGCGTCTCTGAAATTCCAAAAGTATTGAAGTTCATAGCTCAGTTAACTTAATTTTCTGCTGTACACTTATCTCAAGACAAAGTTGACTGAAAATCAAACACATATTCAGTCTCAAAAGAAAAAAAAAAAAGAATTCTTACCTTTTGGTTTTTAATTAAAGGATAAGTCACTGTTATACATTTCATTGTACCTTCTACCTATTCCAGTAAATACTGTTTTATAGATGTGGATCAATAATGACCACATTCTAAATTTCAAATGATCTCTCTAGACTGTTCTTGGCTTTAATAGTTTAGCTTCAAAAGTTCCTTTTTGAGTTAAACTTCTCAATAGCATGTACTCCTCCTCTCAAAAAGATAAGACATTTGAATTTGTTCTTCAAATACCATGTCAAATTGTTAGCAGGAAAGACTGCTTTTTGATTCTGTACATACATGTTGTGTGTGTGTGTATCTATACCCACGTAGCAAAAAAATTTGGAGATCAAGATAGTATTTGAAATAACAGGTGCAAGCTACAGAGTATTTTGCTTCTCTCATTATGCTTTTATGACTTTTAACAATTTAACTGGATAATTATTTTCTGGTTCCAAGGACAAGAGTACCAATAAAACCACAGAAACTAATCAGTCAACTACTGTTACTAGAGTCACTCTACACTTGGGAAAAGTGCTTAAACGGTTAGGTAGATAGCCCCACTCAATACTATATCAATACCTATCAGTAATCTTACTACAAGATCAGTGACACAAGTCTCAGTATCAGTTAAGACTTTGTCCAGAAAAATAAGGTACTCCTCCATTCCCACCTGCTTCTCCCTTTTGTCTCCCTTGAGTCATTTCATTACAAAGTGAAAATTTTAAGAATTAAATAAGATAAAAATTAATTATGATCATTCTAGGCATGCCAAACAATTATGCTTAATCAGAATGGTACTTATTTGGTCCTTATTGGAACCAGGTTGCTACTGGAGCTATAATTAATTGCCTGCCTTGGTTGGGTTTTCACACAGTAATTTACTTACCTGAAAAATCAAACTGAACATTTAAAATGTACAGACTTAGAGGATAAAGCGTCTGCCTGCAAAGCAGGAGACCTGGGTTCGATCTCTGGGTTGGGAAGATCCCCTGGAGAAGGAAATGGCAACCCACTCCAGTATTCTTGCCTGGAGAATTCTATGGACAGAGAAGCCTGGCGGGCTATAGTCCACAGGGTCGCAAAGAGTTGGACACGACTGAGCGACTTCACACACACACATACTAACATTAAAGAAAAGGGTGTCCTTTTTAGCTAAGACAGCTTTAGACATTACTGTCTGAATTCATTAGAATTATTGCAGTATACATTAGCCTTCTTGAGGACTGGACACAAGGCCTCACAATATGCTATTTGTGTTCTATAAGCTTCTGATTTTAAAAGATGATCTTCCAGAAGCTAGAAAAGGTTTCAGTGTGACCAAGAAAATTATCTTCACCAATAGCTTACCGGTAATATGCAGGAAGGAGAAAAACAGAATGACCTGCAGCTTTAGTTCTCAGAGCATGCTCCCTGGGCAAGCAGCAGCAACATCAACCTCACTTGTTAGAAATTTAATTCTCAATCTGTGAGTCAGAGTTCTAGGGGTGAGGCTGGTCCTCCAGGAGTTTAAGAACCACTGATTTACATGATCACACATAATGTTCTGTACAAATAACTGTTTTATGGAATAAGGAATGTTTTTAAGATCGAGAAGCTAAGGTAGGAAAGTGAAGTTTAGTCTAAATCAAAATCAAAATTATCAGTAGAAAAACAATGAACTCTCAAATCACATTCCAATGTTTTTCGTCATTTTTTCTCAGTTAGCTATGATTGCTAAGCTACTGATAATTCTTTTCCAATCAAGTTAAAGGCATGTTGATTCAATTTTTGTGACAATTTGAGCATTTATTCAACGCATAATTGTGAATAACCTTCTGTGGGCCAAGTCCTGCTGTAATCGAGCTTTGATCTGACCTTGGATAAAGTTCTGCCATATTATGGGAATAGACAAGGCTCTTTCTTTAGTCACTCATGTTTATTTCATTAACACTTTCAACTTTAAACACACCCACATCTCCTTCCTCCCACCCAAGCAATCAGACTTCTTCAAAATGGCATAATAGCAGCTATCAATCTGGATATAAGCCTTTGTGGGGTGAAAGGTTGTCAAAGATTAATTTAACAAACTTGGAAAAGCAGATGAGAATCAATAAAGGAATACTGCTTAGAAACAGCAAAACAATGTCAAATACTAGTTTAAAAAAATAACAATTTTCATAGCAGATTATACTCCTAATACCCCAAAACTGCAAATAATCGAAGTATCTGTCAAAAGGAAAATGGACAGATAAAATGTGGTCTATTCATAGAACGGAAGGCTACAAAAGCTGTAAAAATAGGACAAACCACTAACATCTGCCACAACAAGGATAAACCTCACAGACAATATATATCTTAAAAACTAGATCCCAGTTCTCCAAAAATGTATACTCTATGATTTCCTTTACACAAAGTTCAAAAATAAGAAACACTTTTAGAAAGGGGATAAAAGGGAATCTTTGCGGGGACTGACAATGTTCTGTATCTTGAAAGGATGGTACCTACATACACAAATGTAGAAGTTTACTGTGCTGTACATATAAGAGTCATGGAATTTTTAATTGTGTCTAAGTTATACATGGATTTAAAAAGGAGAAAACATGAATGTTTAACAAATGTTAGCTAGGGCTCAGGCACCAAGTGTTTCATATGCAGGATGTTACTTAACCCTCATACTTCACTAGGATGACATTACTGTCATTCCCATTTATAGACTAAGAAACCAAGCCTTGTATTTGTAAAGAACCACAGAGATACTAGTTGCAGAACTTAGAGTCAAACTCTCATCTGTCTGAGCTCAATAGCCAAGCTATTAGCAGCTCTGCAGTATTACCTCTCAAGAAAATAAAGAACAGAGACAAAAAAAAAAAGTCAATTAAGAAGCAAGGAGTATTATAGGTAATACCAAAGAGGAGATGCACATACTCTTCATAACTATGATCAAAGGTTTTAAAAAAAACGTTGAACTATATTTTATACTGTTTTTTAAATTTAGACAAGCAGAAAAATGTCTGATATCTAATATAACTCATTAAGAGATTATATATATATATAATTTTTAAAATCTGTCAAAGGCTGATGCTTTTGTGAAATACAGTAGTACATACCAATGTTGGTATTACATACCAATGATTATGCAATAATTTTATTTTTGTAAATAAAACTGAATTATTAGAAAAATGAAAGGAAAAAACCACATAAATACAAGTCTAAATTATCCTATTATTAGATTCCACAGACACAGACATACTCTGTTAAATCATTAAAAAGTCTGTAAAATCCTACTCTCTATCCCTGTACTCATCACAAGCTGGTAACAAAAAGTTCACAGTCCACATCTGGAGAAACAATGCTTTAGATAAATCCAATGTATGATATCTATGAATGAAGAGATTAAAATTTCACAAACCTGAACTGATTTTGGTGAAGTCCTGTTTTTTAGAGAATTACTGATCTTTGTTCCTGGAACCAGAAGCAACTAACTACATTTCTTAATGCCAAACTTTAATAATTTCAAATACAGGTACAGCAGTAACCAGCATTTATTCTATTTTGACCCCTGTGTTTAAATTAATGTAAAACTTCCCTTCCATCAATAATGTTTCATGGATCCTTACTTAAATTATGTGAAATGTATAAGCTTATTCCTGTTTTAGGATCTTGTCATAAACTTTAAGAATGGCACAATAAAGGATTATTATTATATATAAAGAAAAATTCTGTACAACAAAATTATCACTGTATCAATGTATCTATGGTTCAGGAACCATAATCACTTCTTCTGAAGGAGGTACATGGTTGCTGTTATAAAGTTGAGAAAAATATGAGCACTCTTCAGTTTAGAAAATAACTTTCATCTCTTCCTACTCATCTCAAAGAATACTCAAGATGACGTACAAGCTAAGAAGAAAGGCAGTGATACTGGGTCCAAAGCGATTCTTCTATTGGCTAAATCACTAACATACATATAGCCTTTAGAGCAATACACAACTGAACTCTGCAGACTATCCTAACAAAAATCTCTAATTCATGGAATAAATCCATGGATAGTCCTACAGAGTTATTTAAGGAGACAGAGTCTGCCTAAGGTTTGGGACACTCACTCCCAAACTTGTCCACAATTAAGTCAGGTTCATAATCTTACCCTTTAAAGGCGAAATTAGGCATTTGAGGTATATGCAGCAATCCTGAAAATATTAACTAATTTGCAGGTGGAAGAATGATGCAAAATTTGAAATTCTCAATACAGTACACAAAGAATAAAATTATTTCACACATTTATTATATATTAAGCACAAGTATTTAATTATAGAGCTAAGTCAAGCATTTTGATAAACAAGTAGAAAAACTTTTGGAACTTCCTTTGATT
This sequence comes from Capra hircus, assembly GCF_001704415.2. Taxonomy (NCBI): domain Eukaryota; kingdom Metazoa; phylum Chordata; class Mammalia; order Artiodactyla; family Bovidae; genus Capra; species Capra hircus. The sequence goes on from NC_030815.1 coordinate 83,046,623, forward strand.
TAAAGGGAAAAACACAGGTTTTTTTTCTCTTATTTCCTCAAAATATCTTCAACACAACCATCTGGTAAGTTTGAGATAAGGATGAGGATATGTCATTAACTTACATAAAAATGTTACTTATCTCTTACCTTTATGACACAGGTGTTTTGGTTTTTTTAAGTAGCGGTACTATATTAGCAACCTCACCCTATTTCTGCTTGCTGTGTCCCAAGAAAAAGGGGGTTCACTTCTGCCCCAGAAGTAACTTCTAATTATTGGGAAAACTTATTTCTTAACTCCTCAAGGCCAACACGTCTCAGTACTGGAAAATGGTAGTTTTGAAGACTGTACCTCCAAGATTCTCATCTGATTACAAAGCACAAATTTTCAACAGTGGGAGTGGTTCTGATTTCTCATGTAGAAGCGATTTACCACCACCACCACAGACATCTGACAATGCCTGGAGACATTTTTGGTTTTCATAATTAACTTCCTGGGGTGAAGGCACTGCTGACATCTAGTGGTTTAACAGTGATGCTGTTAAACATCCTACAGTACATACAACAATCCCCCCGACCCCATCAAAACATCAGTAGTGTCACTGTTACTCAGCCTAGACCTATGCTGTTATTTGCACCCACCCCAAAATGATTATCAGGTTTTCTTTCTTCAGAAACAACCATACCACAGTATTTCTGGCAAGGGCCTGATTAAATGAATCTACCATAATGTTCTTATATTTACCTGAAAGGAATATAGGCTGCATCTCCAAACATTAATATTCTATATGCGTCTTCTGGAGTTTTCCCCAAATATATAACCTACATTTGAAGAGAGAAGAAAAAGGCAATTTACTTCTAAATAAAGATATAGTACTGTCACTGAGAACTAAGTTTTGTACAATTTTTAGCCAATCAACTGAGCCTGGTTCCCTAGCTTTCCCAAGGATCCTACGAGTCACTCAGTATCCTCTCAGTGAATTTCTCTTTTGTTCAGATCTGCTGGCATAGCTGGTTTCTGTTGCTTGCAATAAGAGCCCTAACCAACAACTTTTTACAACCTTTTGTGTTGAGAAGTGTAGCATTAAAAAATTTTTTTAAATTTTTTGGCTGTGCTGGGTCTTCACTGCTGCGCTCAGGCTTTTTTCTAGTTCTGAAGACTGGGAGCTACTCTCTAGTTGCATTGTGTGGGCTTCTTATTGCGGTGACCTCTCTTGTTGTGGGGCACGGGCTCCAGGGTGCGTGGGCTTCACTATTTGCAGCATGTAGACTCAGTATTTGTGGCTCCCGGGCCCGAGCACACAGGCTCAATAGTTGTGGCACACAGGTTTACTGGCTCCGTGGCATCTGGGATCTTCCTGGATCACGGGTTGAACCCATGTCTCCTGCATGGGCAAGTGGATTCTTCACCACTGAGCCATCAGGGAAGCCCAGAAGTAGCATTTTAAGAACAGATTTTATAAATCAAAATGTTAGACTAAGCACACGCTTTTACCTCACCTCCCTTCTAAAATACTCAAACGATATTAAAGAAGAATGTGGGCGATGGCAGTAGAGGATGGATTGGGACTGGGACTGCGAGGCGGATGAGAGGAACAAAGATGCTGATTAACTCCGTCCATTTAGATTTAACGACTTACGATATTGTACAGGTTTCCTATGAAACTTCATTTGTTTACTATTGTCGTCATTTGCTTCTTTTATCTTCAGAGCTACATCATGCTTCCGTTTTCAACTGGTAGAATACTTCAAGTAGATTTTTTAGCATTTGAGGGCCACAGTCGATGGACCTCTTTGCATTTCTAAAGTATCTGGTTTTCTGCCCTGACGTTTATGGACCATATATATGATTTCAGGTCTGCAGTCCTTTTCTCTCAGTTTATAGCTGTTGCTCCATGCCTTTCCTCATTTCCAGTACTACAGAAGTATTTTACTAGCTTCATTCTCTCCTCCTCTTCCTCACCTGCTCCACTGGTATCCCTTTAAATAAGACACACCACAGCCCCAGGTAAACTTGCCTAGGACTTCTGACCCTCATTCTATCCAAAGGCACGTCTTTTTCCAACTCAGAATCTTCCAGCAGGGCATTTTCCACCCATATATAGAGACAAGGGGTGAGAGAGGCCACAAGCATCAGATGTGGCATACATTTTATCACCCAAGTTCAATTCAATTCTAAAGCCTACTCTGGGGTAAAATACACTTTGAATTTTGACTAGTAAAAATAAATCACAAAAGGATCTAACTACAAATTTTTTAAATCTCCATTACTTAGATTTATATAAATGAGCTGTTTCTTCTACCAAATTGTGAATGTTCTTAAGTGAGAATCCAAGTCTTACGTTACATTGTAACTCCACATGCATAAATCATGTATGGACTCTGATTTGATGCTTAATTTGCTGAACTTAAATTCACTTATAATAGTTAGGAAACTTTAAAATAATTGATAAAACACATTGGTATAAATATAAAAACATCACTGGATTAAGAATAATTATAAAAATAAAAAATCCAGCAAGAATCTCTGAAACTTAGAGAAGGATGTATCTTAAACTAGTCAGGTTCCAGATGGCATTTTATCAATTTTGTTTTAAGACTTATAAATGGAAATGTCTATCCTGTTTCTAAAAATGATTTTACCCCATTTACTCTAAAAATAATACAGAACTATGATCAACTACACAGAATCTTCTAACACGTATTTATCTATAGCAGCATGTAAACCCACAAAGAACAATCAATCCCAAAAACAAAGGAATGCTTTCTTATCAAGTTTCAGACAAATCTTCAAGAACAGCAATACTGACTCATAGAAGGTTGAAAACTACCACGAATTAATTAATCAAAATCATCTATAATCACATTCAACATTTTATATTTATCTAATATATTACTTTAAGAAAAAAAGTCTTTTAAATCTTTTTTGGGGGGTCAGTGAGGGTAAGAATAAGATTTGATTCACTTATGTATTTGCATATATATACATTTCTAATACAACCTTCTCTCAAATCATATAAAATTTTCCTTAAGCACTGGTTAAAGATAATTCCTCCAACTCAAAACAGTAGTTCCTTGGTTTCTTTGGTTACTAAAATTGCAATGGTATTATTTCCTTCTAACTTTCAAAACAAAAACAGCCTCTAATACATTAAATAATTGTGAATACAAATTCAGTTCAAGGAACCCAAAAACAATGTAACATTTTTTCCTATGGAAATAAAAAACGTAAACTGCTAGTGATGAAATTTTTAAACACAGACTTTAGGTACAACGAGATCAGCTGAAGGAAATTTACAGATTCAGAGTAAGTTTGTTACATAATGCTATCATCTGAATGTTTGTGTCCTATCTAAAATTCATGTTTAAAACCTAACTTCCCAAAAGTGATAGTAGTATTAGATGTGGGCTTTGAGATGGTCGAGTGAAGCCCTCAAGAATGGGATTAATGTCTTATAAAAGGGACTTCAGAGAGACCCCTAGGCCTTTCCACCATGTAAGAGCACTCATTGGACTATGCTGTCAGCCAGATCTTGGACTCTCAGCCTCCAAAACTGTAAGAAAGAAACTTCTGTTATTTATAAGCCTCCCCAGTCTCTGGTATTTTGTTATAGCCGCTCCATAGGACTAAACATGTAACAATCAAAGAAATGTTTTCTAACAATCTATAATTCTTAATTCTATACCCACTTCCCTAGTCAAAAGCCCTTCCCAAATAAAATTATCATTAATTTGTTCTTGAGAAGAATCCTTAAAATGGCTCCTATATTAACCTAAATTCTCAAATTAGTAAACTCTAAATCAATCCAATTTTACGATGCATCACTGTATTCCCAGCAATTTGGAAGCTATACGCTTATCAAATTCTTTTGGTGTATTTTCATGAAAAGCTATATACATAGAATGATCACCCTAACTGAACGTTGCTATCCCAAAATAGAAAATATCAATATATTAAACAACTGTAATAGCTAACTTCCAAGACAGCCCCAACAATATTCACCTCCTGATGTTTTCATCCTTAATGAACAGGTCACCACTCTGTAAACAGTGGCTGGCTTCCCTGGGGGCTCAGATGGATTTAACGGTAGAATGTGACTTCTGAGGCTAGACCATAAGAATGTGGCTTTTACCGTGCTTTCTTTAGGACTCCTCATTCGAAGCAAATCAAGCTGTTATTTGTGAGGGCAGCCCACACGGCAAGGATCTGAGGACCTTTGGCAATAACCAGTGCTAGTTGCTGGTCATGTAAACCGGGTCATCTAAGCAGTGGATCCTCTCTAACTCCAGTCATGCCTTCAGATGACTACAGCCCAGCTGAATCCAGAAGCAGACACACCCAAGACAGCCACTTTTAAATACATTCCCCACAGGAACCGTTAGAGAGATCAGCTGTTATTTTAAGCCACTAAGTGTTGGCATAGTCGTACAGTACCCAAGAGATAATACAGTAAGTAAAGCAATAAACTATTACCAGCTGATCATTTCAGTTTGTTGAAAGTGGCTAAATTTTTTTTTTAATGTGGCAAGTAAAGAAATGTAATGGTAAAGAAGCCCCACGGCTTAGGAAACGTAAGTAAAAAAAAACCTGTTCTCTCTCTCCAGGGTAAGCAATGTCTCTAAAGGAGCAAAAGGCAATCTCACCAGAAAAATAAAATATTGGGGTAGAAAATACTTAGGAAGTCAGTAGTGCTTTTCATGATACACGAAAAGCATGGTTTTGTATACTGTGGGGGTTTTTTGGTTTGTTTTATTTTTTGCTGAACAATACTGTAGCCATTTCTATGACTTTCACTGCCCGCATTTAAAAAATTACCATCTACCTAAACCAGCCTCTCTGAAAACTTCTGATTTTGGATTGCTGATCTACGTTTCAAATACTGGGAGAGGCTCAAGTAGCAATGGACAAATTAGTGGACTGAAAGAAAAAGATCATTTATAGTTTTAATTCTGACAGTTCAGGTCTCAAGTAATAAAGCACAGTTGTTTAGACAGGTACTTCTCATTTCTATTTTCCCACAGAACATTTTTAAGTTTAGAAAAGCCTTATATATATATACTTAGAGAAGCCTTTGGCAGAGTTTAAAAAACCAAGTCATCTGAGTTAATCATAACAAAGGGTATTTAAATTCCAACAATAAATGTAGCAGCCCAATAAACCAGTAAACTATTTTCAATTATTTCTCACTGAGAAATGTCACAACGTTTCTTGTATTTAATTATTTCCACATCAGCCAGATGACACAGTCATTCCAATGCCAAGAACTTGATGATCTTTTTTAAAAAAATCACTATCCGGATTAACATACAATTTTCATAAATCAATGCAAACTGGAAACAGGTTTAAAGATTCAACTGCTGACTAAAAAAAGTTGAACAAGGAAAAGATTATCTGCAACAAGCAATTTATGTGATTTAAAAAAGTAAATAACTGTCACAGTTCCTGCTAGTTAACAAATACTAGTTAAAAAAAGAAAATCCCAAATCACTCTAAAAAGAAAAAATGGGATGGCCTTACATTTCAATATAGTTTTAACCTCTCAAATTACTTTAATTTGTATGTACAGTAGGTTGGTATAATGATGTTCAATTTAGATAAAAGGAAACTGGAACTTTGGCATAGCAAACACATCTCTACCATGGCCAGACAACTAACAAATATGTAGGAATTTGCCTTGGCTATAAGGGTAAATGGATATATTCTATGTGAGTAGCAGGGACTTTTTTTGAGACAAAGCAAAAATCCCAAATTTTTAAAATAAAAACACCTAAATTTTAAACATCAGCAAAAACAAACTACGCATTATAAATACTCTGTGGGTTACCTAAAGCTGGCAAGCTATTACTTTTTAACCCCTGGTGTTAACTGCTCACCCTGGATCATACTCTTAATCCTTATTTATAGATAAGAAACTGTGTAAAACAAGTACTAAAACAAGAATGGGGTCCAAACTTGCACAGAAGCCTCACAGATTTGCAAACACCATAAATGCTAGCCCCTAGCAAGTCTCACAGAGAGCGGAAATATCAGTTAGGCTCAGCAAGGTGAAAAGGGAAGTAAAGCTGTGATGAGCGATGGTGACAACAGCCAGCTTCCTCCGCCACAGGGCCACGCTGGCCCCCTTCTGTGGCTCTGGTGCACCACACACCCCCTCTGCCTGGCTGCTGTTTGCCCTGCCTTTCACAGATACCCAGGAAGGGTGCTTGCCCAGAGATAGGTGTTTACGAACACTTCGGCAGACCCATCTGGTTCTGTCTTCCAGTCTCTGTTACCCTGTCTAGACTGCTGTTTGTTGAGCTGAATTCACACACACTGCTTTCAGAGACTTTCCCCTCAGCTCGCCTTATTTTAAATTCTCATTTAATCCCTGCACCTTGCAGCCACCTTAACCCAGCATTGAGTTTCTGAGTCCAAAATAATTAAATCATTAAGAAAAAATGGATGACAGGTTCAAAAGATCATCATTAAATAACAAATTAAGCCCTGGAGCTCTTATTACAAGTGTTAATCTCAAATTCAATGAAATTTAGGATTCTACTCACAGATGGCTGAATTAATACATTCCTAGAATTTCATCAGTATCACAATTTTTGGTATAAATGTTTACAAGTAAACCATTCTGAAGGCTTAAAAATTGCTTAAAACAAAAATATAATAAGAGACAGTGACATTTTGAACAGGGAATCTGTATGTTATCATAATTAGCTCTATTAAACATTACAAAAGGGCAAACTTGCAAATTATGTACCAACAGTTTGCTTGTGTCATTTATTTTACACTCAGGATGCTTTAACCACAGAAAATGTTAGAAACAATGGTTCATTTCCCAGGCAAGTTCTCAAAAGTACATTGAGCCTATGGAAGAGCTAAGTAGTGTATATGTGCATAAAAATATAAATGTTGAGACAGTAAGATATAACCAAAGCTGATAACCAGTAAAATACAATGGTATCATTTTTGTTTTTTAATATAAAAAGCAGATTTAAGGTGTAATAATGGTAGGTAGAACCAAAAAAAGACAAAAAATTACATTTAGGACATGCTTAATTTGTGCCAGATAGTCTATCAGACTGAAATTAAAAGCTAGCTCAATTTGAACCTAAATCCTTCAACTTCTGAAATGAAATCCCTAAACCCTTTACAATGGCCTCTTCCAAACAGCTGTTTGCAACTAGAAATTAATGTTTATTCCTTCCAGTGTAATAATATACCACTATTATTATAAAGTATACACATAAGAAACTAAATAGAAAAGGTGACATTTCTAAAATGAATCATTCTATATTGTAATTATGTTAAAAACTGTGTTCACTAAAATATTAATAAATTTTAATGTGATTGATACACTTCAATTTTTTAAAATCTTGGTTTAAAAGCCTAGGTGCAAGTTCAGCTATTTCAATTCTTGATATTAATGGCTATGGTAACTGAAAAAGATAGTCTTTAAAATTTGTTTCTCCATTCTTTGTATTTCTTGTGAACTGAAAGTTGTATCAATAGGCTTGTGCATTAGTATATGTTGTATCACATCAGAAAAGAGACTGCCTAAATTATCACTACTGGTGCAAAAAATGGCCACTGGATTAGGTGCTAATCGTCAAATCCCTAAAGAGCCTCTTGATGTAGGTGAAAGAGGAGAATGAAATAGCTGGCTTAAAATTCAACATTCAAAAAAGTAAGATCATGGCATCCAAAATGGGGGAAAAAATGGAAACAGTGACAAACTTTGTTTTCCTGGGTTCCAAAATCACTGCAGATGCTGACTGCAGCCATGATATTAAAAGACACTTGCTCCTTGGAAGAAAAGCTATGACAAACAGCGTATTAAAAAGCAGAGAATCACTTTGCCGACAAACGTCCGTATAGTCAAACCTATGGTTTTTTTAAGTAGTTACCTACAGACAGGTGTGACAGTTGGACCATAAGAAGGCCAAACACTAAAGAATTGATGTTTTCGAACTGCTGTGCTGGAGAAGACTCCTGAGAGTCCCTTGGACAGCAAGGAGATCAAGCCAGTCAATCCTAAAGGAAATCAACCCTGAATATTCATTGGAGGACTCGTATTGAAGCTGAAGCTCCAATCCTTTGGCCACCTGATGCGAAGAGCTGACTCACTGGAAAAGACTCTGATGCTGGGAAAGATTGAGGGCAGGAGAAGGGGAGACAGAGGGTGAGTTAGATGGCATCACCAACTCAACAGACATGAGTTTGAGCAGACTCAGAGTTGGTGAAGAACAGGGAAGCCTGTAGTGCCGTAGTCCATGGATGGGGTGACAGAGTTGGACACAATTTAGTGACTGAACAACAACAATCAAATTCCTTTAATATATTATATATCATTTACCATGATGTGTAAATGCAAGTGCAGGATTGATTACACTAGTTTTTTAATCCTGCTCAGCAATGATGTACATTCGGTTAGTAAATTTCCAATTTCCTAAATGCCAATCAACAGATGCTAGAATAGTGCTGCACATTTTTCAAATATTTAGCAAATGAGTTAAAAATCTATTGAAATATTGTTAAAGCTGGTTTTAAAATTTTGTTTTGTGGCTATTAGTGTAATACTTTACTTCAAAAACTGGTTATTAAAGGGATCTGGCTATTCATTCTGCCTTCTTGGTAAGAAAATTGGTTTCAGGGTAACCAAAGAGTCCCAACTGAATGAGGGAAAGCTTAATTCCCATAAAAGTAGGCCAGCTAATAAGCGAAAGAAGAATGAATAATTAGAAAAATGTTATACTTTCATGTTTGGGAACGCATGTACACCTGTGGTGGATTCATGTCAATGTATGGCAAAACCAATACAGTATTGTAAAGTAAAATAAAGTAAAAATAAATAAATAAATAAAAATAAAAGAAAAATGTTATATTGATACCCTAGTAAAATGATTGATTCAATCAAGCATATTTGATTGTTTAAAACACCAAGACGCATGGTTGATAGGAAACTGAATATACAAACAGTTCCAAAATCAACCCACACAGAATGTTTAAATCATAAGGACAAAACAATATATTGAAGAGATTTGATGGTTAGCATTTAATCCAGTGGCCACAGCATCACTAATGGTAATGTAGGTATTCTATGTTTCTGATTGATATAACATATACCACTAATGCAAACCTATTGATACAACTTTCAGTTCACAAGAAATACAAATAATGGAGAAACAAGTTTAAAAAATACCACAAATAAAACAAAAAGAACAACAACAACAAAAAAAAAACACGAAGAAGAAACCAGAGAAATTCAAAAGGTGGAACTTTCTACAAGAAACTAGGTCTGGTTTCTTTAAAAAAAAAAAAAAATCAATGTTAGTTAAAAAGGACCATGTGTGAGAGAGATTTAAGTACACAACAACCATATGCAATATACGGTCCTGAATTAGATATTGGTATAGACATTTTGGATTAATTGAGAAATACAAATATAATCTGGGTGTACAGATGATGCAACATGTACTGAAATGAAAGAACAGATCACTGACTAAAAAAAGTCATGTGATAAAATTATACTGGTGAACATACACTGCTTTTATAAAGATAAAAGTATCTTTTAAAAGAAATTTTTCTAAGTTTCTCAAGGGTCTGAACATGGGATTTATACACATTTTTTATAACAAAATGACAAAGTTTCAAACTTTTATTTTCGAAATGCTCTCACAAAAGTGAATTTGTTTTGAAAAGCATTTACTTTTCCACTTAGAATTTCATCCTTACTTGAAATGACATGTTAAAGTACCACCACTCCAAAATCGGGCTAGGAAACAGCCACGGACTTATCACAACAGGGCAGCAAACTTATCATTTTGTAAAATGCTATGATTATTAAATTATCCTTTTCTCAAAAAAAAAAAAAAAACACACAAAACTCAGCTATCTTTTATGTCCCTCAACTCTTTTATTGTGACTGATACAGAAAGATTTTTAGTTTTACCCTAATTTGTTATCCAAGACTCTAATATTTCAGATAACTGGCAAATCCATTTACCAGGCCACATAAACTTAATAGTTAGAAACACAGTGAAAAGTCAAGCCGCTCTTATTTCTTACACCACACATGGTGCCCGACCATCTGACAAAAGGACTAAATATAAGTACAGACATGTCAATCCTATTTTAAGTATTTGAGTATTTTAAGTATTTGTAAAGCCTAACTGCTTCTGTTGTTAGGGTAAAAAAAATAAACAGAATTACTAACTTTATCCTTTCACTCTCTCCCCCCCCCCCCATTAGGTCCTTTTGCATAGGATGAAAGGAGAATGGTTCCTTTCAGAGGCCCACAGTTTAATAAAAAGACAGTCAGTCCTTTTAAACAGAATCAGTCCATTTAGAATACTTCTTCCTGACTATACTTCCTCCAGACTTTTTGCTTTTGTGTTAATATTACTACACCACCCTCTAAGTCAGTCATTAAAAAGCCTTATTATCTCCAAAATTCGTCAAACAACTTCAGAAAAGGTCATCAGACCTGAAGGCAATTTTTAAGGAATTCTCACTCATCTCTATAAATCTTTAATCGGAAAACTCCATAGTCTTCAATCAGATCAAACCTATACCACTTACTTACTTATTTACTTGGGGTATCCACACTTATGTCTTGACACTCCTTTGCTACTATTAATAAATCTCCTTTTCTTAGAAGTTTTTCTCCTGTTTTCCCACCTAGCATCATTATAGCCCCAATCTCCTACTTGAGCCAGCCAGTCATGGCTACAAAGCCATTTGCTACAGCCAAGAGCCATAAACCTCCTGCCAAGCTGGCTTCTAACTGAACAGAGGAATGAACTCAAGTGTAATTGTTTACCTGGCATTTTCCCAACCAGTTAAATCAGTGCTAACCTGGGAGTGTAAAACCCTGGATGGATTTCTAAATCTAAAACATATTAGCTGTAGAAAAATAAACTTCTACATGCCAAAATACAACCATAAACAAAGTCAAAAGGCTAACACCAAACTGGGAACCAGTATGCCAACACATTTTCAATCAATAGGCCAATGGGTATTGATCCATAGCTAGTTTTTTCACTAGCTAAAAAAAAAAAAAAAAAAAAAGCAGCAAAAAATCTAAAAAGATTTCTTATTTATACAATTATGAAGTGTTTTATTGCCAAGACAACCCTTGGTTCCCACATACCCACAGCTACCCTCTAAGGGATGAAGTCACCATATCTGGCTACTCAAGATCCCACCATTTTAGAGATCATCTCATCTGACCAGAGAGAGATGACTGGCTGACCCCGAAGTAGCCCTGAAGAGTGCTGTGTGTTCTGCTCAGGAGAACATTCTCTTAAATGAAACAACTTCAGCCATTCCAGACTTTTTTCCTGGGCAAGAAAGACTTTTACTGTTACACCAAAAGCCATTTCTTCAGGGTTCCCTTTAATACTTTATGAACACCAAGAATTCTGGCTGTGTTCTTTTTCCTGGAAAGTTATCACAATTTAATCTGTGGTGTTCCTCTCCCCAGTGATTAGCCAAGTAATGGGACCAAATACCCCACTTAAAACAGCTACCTTCTTCATTCTCTTTCTCTTGGGATCCTGCATAGCCCCCTACCAGCACTGACCCCTCAGGAGTTTTGCTGCTAAGTACAATAAACATCAGGAAAGATGACAAAAGCCAAAAAGTATAAGTCCTTATCTGGGTAAGCTTAAAAAAAAAAAACAAATTTTAAGAAACATAATCTACAACCTGTGTTTCATACATTCAGAGATGATAATAAAACTTAGTTATCTCAGAATCGCTTCTCTTGATTACTTTTGTGAACATAAATAAACACAAACCCCAAAAAGGCCTTAGTCATTGTTGTTAATGATATACCATAAACATAGAAAAGAAAACTATCCAACTATTTTGAGGTGCAATTTCAACAAGTACCGTGAACTTTTCAGTCTAATTACTGTAAATTCCAAATTTTCAAGCTACACGTCAGAAAAATAGTTTTAAGTGAAAGCATGACAGAAGCATCCTGGGGGAAGAAACAACTTACCTCAAGAACTCCAGCACCAACCCTTTTTTTTAATCTAGAGTAAGTACTTGATATTTTTCCCCATTTAGTAGAGCAGCTAGGTTCCACACCGCCAAAAACATGAAGACCACCACTCCAGAAGGACCTCTTGGCTTATTTAGGAAAATCTGTCACTTAGGTACTCCTAGAGATGAATGAAAGCACTAAACAAAACCTGACTCTAAATAACCAAATACTTTCCATGATATTTACAAATAAATGAAACTCATAAGTTATGAAATACTGGCTATTCCAAAATAGTCTTCCAAGGACCTAAACAGCCCACCCACTCAATGCTGTGTATCATCTACACAGTATGTTACCCATTCTCCTAGAATATTGACATGCCATGTCCTTCTGCTATATGCTTTGAGATGTTCAGAATCATACCTCAGTGGGGGAAATACTGCCTGTGCTCAGATTATAAAGAAGTCTAACCACATGTGATACACTTTTTCTGTATTTTGGTTTTGTTTTTATAAATCAATCGAAATCCTGACTCTATTTTCATAACTTTACTACATGTATCATGACTTAATAGAAACATAGCTTTGGGTCATTATTTTCTAAACTTAAGTGCCATAACACTTAAAAAGGTATTCACAGTAGTTGATCTTTTTTTTAAAATAGACTTTTTAAAAGGCAGTTTCAGGTTCAGAACAGCAAAACTGAGTAGAAGTTATGGATATCTCCCATATACCCCTTACCCTCTCCATAGACTTTCTTTCCCACTTGGTCAATTTTTATAAAGCCAAAGATGTTCTTTCTGGCAAGAAATCAAGATGTCTTAGAAAAAAGTAATATCAAAACGCCAACTACAAGTACCACTGTTGTACATGATTTCACTAATATATTAGAAAAGTAGTTAAATACTTACCATATAACATCCAACAAGGAAAGCAGCATTTGCTTGTTTTCTCTGATCAGGGCCAGTAAAATGTATAATTTTCTTCCTCATCATTGTAATGGACTGCATAAAGATAAACAGTTGCTAGTATTTCCTTTCTAATTTCAAGTTTTCAAAAACTTTATTTTGTGATTAAAATAAATTCGGGATCTCACAATGTTGAAGCATTCAGAAAGACTTTTTAAATTGATACTCAAAAATACCATGTACATTCCCATAAAAGACATGCTCTTGGAATAGAACAAATATACAATTAAAGAGTGGGGGAGGAAACACCTGAAACTAATATATCATAAATCAACCACACTTCAATCTTTTTAAAAGGAGGAGATACAAACAGATGCACTTTGTAAGTATAGACTATCTCTGAAAGAACACATAAAAGCTGGAAAAGGCAGCGAAAGAGATCGTCTTTCCTTTCCCTATTGTCTGATTTTTTTCAAAAATCTATTCCTGAAACCTTTAAATTAAAAGAAAAGGGTACAAAAATAGGTAAAATAATTCAATTCTGTTAGAAATCAGGATAGTGAATGGGGTAGGAAGAGTGGAGTGAGGAGGGTGGTACAGAGATAACCAGGAGAGCGTAAACGGGCTGTTCCTGGGGTGTTGCTAGGATGTTCTGTTCTTGATTAAGTTAAAATAAAAACGATATAGAAAGTAAAATCAAAGGAACAACATGATTTGTTAATACTTCCTTACATGTACTTCACTAACTTGAGTTGAAATGTTTCAATTAAGGGTAAGAAATAGGACATATCCAGCTGAATAAGCACAGTATTCCTTCACTTCTGTGAGCCAGTGTTTGAGTATTTCAATGATGAATGTGTACATGATGAATTTTCCTTTAGTTGTTTACACAGAGTAAGAGATCCAAGTTGATTTAAAAAAAACAACAACCCAACCAGCCCTCAAGCAATCTAAGCATAAGACACTCTTACTATAAATTCTCAACACATTTTTATCACTATTAATTGCACAGGATTCAAAGTTTCAATCAGGTTAGATGGTCAATACTCTACAAGTTGTTCTAGTAAATATTAATGATTTTTTAATTTTGAAAAAAGGATGAATATAATCTTCACTGACCCAAAGTATAAAAGTCCTTAGATGGCCAAGTATTTCTGATGTGTAATTTTAAGTCTGATGTTCAAGGGAGAAAACACCTGCCTTACTCACTAATTAATTTTCATGTAATATAATTTTTAGTTGACAATGAGTTTTATTTCTGTGTAGTAGTCTAATAAATAATCAACTGAATAAACTTGTTTTTAAAGGGTACCCAACCCTAAATCCAGTATCTCTACTTGAGAATTTACAGTGACTCTTGGAATTGATAGCAGTATATAAACTTTTTATTTTATAAAACTAATAATTCAAAGTTTTTAAAAAAATAAATGAATAAGGTCTAAGTTCAAACCAACAGTAACATGCTCTTATAATTTAGTGATAGAATCTTAAATATATGCTGTTTGCTCCTGTTTCCCTACTCCTTAATCATATGTGTGAAGGGTCAAGTAAAGAGTCACAAGTAGTAAAATACCATGAGAGATTCAAGGTATAACAACTGATTTCAAGGTATAATAACAGATGACCTGATTTCTCTTAGTCCCCTAACATTCCCTATCACAGTGAAGGGAGACAGAACAAAGACCAAAGGAAGGAAAGCTTCTCTTGTTAAGTTTCAGTTCTATTAGCTCAGACAATAAGAGATGCACTTTATTAACAACTTCCACTTTGGCTTTTCAAGTACCTAAACATCACCAATCCAAATCAGAATCAAATGACCCAAACTTAAACCATTCCATCAAAACTCTAGAAAAACAAATAGACACACTATGACTTCATAAAACAATAAACCACATGTATGTCCCAAACACCACTGTAGTGAAAAACATGGCATTGCCTTTTTAAAAATAGATTCCCCCTCCTCCCTACAAGATCAGGCTAATAATGATTACTTAAATGAAACCTCAGTAAAAAGTACTTTACCTTTAATTTCTTATTTATCTTGCAGCAGTATCTGTAAACCATTGCTAGATTGAGTGGCCCAAAATCTGCGTAGAAGCTGCAAAAATGAAACACGAAAATGTGTATGCATGTTCCAGATGCTCTGAATATAACTGCCTTTTTGTAGCTACGAGACCAAAACAAAGCAAGAAAGTATACACCAAATTATTATAGGTCATATAACGTAAACGTTATTGACTAACAGAAGAAATACTCTTGGCAAAAGATGACTATTAAAAACCACGAAAAGCGCTACACCACCTTTCAATTTAACCTCAAATAATACATAAAAATACTTTCTGAATAAAAAAGGCTATTTTTCCACACATTTTTTATACTAGTTTATATCTCATTATACTGTAAACTATTATAATTTCAAATGTAAATTGTTAAACTTAGGAGAATTCTTTCACTTTTTGATTTTTCCCCTCCTAAGGATCTATTTTATTACCAAGGATTAAAATCATCATGCTGCAACTAACAATCAACAGATTTGCAATGTTCCAGTTTTATAAACATACCTTCAGATTTTTCAAAATAAACAAAAGTTACTAACAATCTTTTAAAAAGCAATACTTACTTTTCATATTCAAGTTCATTATCTATGCTGAAATAATGTACATTTGATGAACTCTTTGGTCTGCTGAAGAGAATGGCAAAACAAAGGCGATCTGAAATGGAAAAATTGTAATGTTCCTTCCTTCACATTATTCAAAACATTTCATATATCATGATGCAACTCTTTTCAGATGAAGTAAAAAAATTTCTTTTCCATGCATGTTTTACCTGTGGTAAGGGTATCAGTGGGTAACTTCAAAATGTTCTATTTTGGTGGGTAATAATAAATAAGCAATTTTTAAAAAGGAGAAGTTGCCTTCAAATATTAGTTTCAAGAGCTGTAAGCGACTTTTCACATAGTGATACAACTCAATTTTTGGATGAACCTCTCATTGCAAAACATTAGCTATTCTAGATTTAAAAATTTCAGCAAGGCAGCAGGCATTTCATGGCTAGACCACCAGCCTTGATGATTCTCCCTATGTTTCGCTATATTTTCAAGACATCCTAAAAAGTTATTTCAATAAGAAGCTATGTTTTAAGCAGAAAGACAACGCTCTCAAAATTGCTTCAAAATTAATCTTTACGGCTACAGAACACAAAACAAATCCTGGTTATCCAGTGTTCTTGGGGGTCACTTTTTTTTTATCCGAAACCACTACATCTGCAGTGATTTTTACAATCAGACAAATTACCATTATAACAGAGGCAATGAAAGTTTTCTGTATGATAAGTAAGAGATGAACCTGCATTGCATAAATGAAGTTAGGCTGCTATGAGGTTTAGCAAGAATGTTAACAGAGTAATGCTAGGAGGCTCCACCCTTCCTTTCCCACCCCACCCCAAAAACAGTTGCCCCAAAATCCTTGGGGAAGCAGTATGCCGCAAAAACTAGTAGTAGTAATACTAACAGTAGTGCTAGCAGACTACTTACATTCAAATTATGGCAAAATCAAGTACAACTCTTAAAATAGTAAGAAAGAACAGACGCCAGCTGGCATCCCTTTCCCAAACAGTAATTTAAGCAATTTTTGCCTACAATTCAGTGCACCCAATTGCTATATTTTTCTTGTGAATGCGTCAACTAAAACTTCTAGCAACCACAAACACTCAAACAGATGACGGAGCTTACTCCTTTTCAACCACAAATGACCCTTGATCCCCATGCACAGCGACCAGGGATTTTGCTCCGAGGTGGAGAGCCTACGAGCCATGGTGTAAGGACACAAGGGTCCCAAGTGCACACGTCAATGCGGATTCACCCCCAAAGCAGGACCACGTCTGAGCACTAGGAGTCCCGGGAGGCCACCCACGCCCATGAGACAGCCTCGGCCCTGGTTCCAAAGTTTAAAGGCGCGTCTTGAGCAGCAATGGGGGCTCCTCAACCCCTGGGCACTGCCCGATGCCCTCTAAATAGGGGGTGTCCCAGAGGCGCACCCTCCGCACTCACCTCTGATCACCTCGGCCACCAAAGGGGTCCCTGCACCCTCCCGGCTCATGACTCCACAGCATCTGGAAGGCGGGGCAGAGGGAAGTACTGGGCGGCCGGGGAGAGGAGGGCCGCGACCACACCCCCGAAGTTTAAACAGCAAAAAAGTTTAAAGGGCCGCGCCCAAACACTCGGCACAGCGACGCCCCTCGGCCGGCCACCCCACCAAAAGCTCAAGAGAACCAACCCCGGAAGTTCAAAACTTCACAAACGCCCCAGACGGGGTGGTGAGGGACGGGTGCGGAAATCAGCCCCAGCCGCCCGGGCTGAGTTTCGCCCCGCCTCGGGGCCACTCGGCGGTCGGTCATCTGCAGAGCAGACCCCTCCAGCGCCGCAAGTCTCTACTCAAAGTCCGGAGGTGCAGCAGAAGGTCACAGAGGCAAACGCGGGCCTGGTTAAGAAAGCGGCTCCCAAACCGATTAAAAGGATTTCTCGGAAGAGAAGGGCTTGGCAGTCGATCTGACCCCCAACCTTGTGCTCAGCCGTCCTCGCTGCCGCCACCAGGGGACGCTACAGCCAGGCCGCACGGAGACATTGGAGCCTCGACAAACCCCGCGGGCTTGGAGCTCCCTCAGCTCTGGGGTGGAGACTCGCTGAGTGGCTCGCCTGAGTGCTGGTGTCTCCTTTTAAAGGGGCCTTTTAAAGGTTCAAAATTTAAAGGTACGCCTAAAGCAGGGGTCATTCATTCCTTTAAAGGCCTTAGATTTCTCCTCAGAAAAGTATTTGGATGGTTGAAAAACAGGAATTCTGACGCGATGCTAAACGACAATTTAAGAATTTTCTAAACCTATGTTAGTCTCCAGTGAAAACAAAAGTAAGTTGCAGTATGAATACGGTCCTAATTTTGTTATATATAATATGGCAGTGGGATTATGGGGGATTTTTACTTCCTTCTGTATTCTAGGATTCCTACAGAAAAGAGTTACTTTAATAATCCGTGAAAAATGTTTGCAATGACTCTCCCTTAAGACGAACAAGCAATACAGTAACTACTCTTTCCCAAGAATTACACTTTTATTTGTCATCTCAATAGAATATACACGTTATATATCACAAAATATACATTTTTTTGCCTCAAAAGTAAACCTGCATTATCTCCTAACCTTATTCTAAACTTCCAGACAGACCAGATGTTTTTAAGTGTAAAAAACAAAACACTGAATTATTTTTTAATGAAGAATATCTTTCTAAATGAAAATATCTATAAGCTATGAGAATCTGTTAAACTGGTAAACATTTAAAAAATAGTCTTCATGGCAATAAATACAAATTCACGACATAAACTAGAAAATATTTTCAAAAACACACCCAACTTCAATTTTATCTTAGGGAGAAATAATAAAAATAAAACTTAAACTATAATGGTACTACTTTTCCTTCAGACTGGCAAAAATGGAAGGAGTTTGATAAGCACTGTGTTGGTGAGGTGGGGAAACCGGCACTCTCACAGTCTGTGGGTAAGAATGCAAACTGTGACAACCTCCCTGAAGGGCAACAAAAGGCAATTTGGCAGAAATTTCCAAGGATGAAAATTGAACACTGGCAAGATTGCCAAGATGGACATCTTTACAGGTGTTTACAGGCTGAATGATTTATAGGTACATATTTAAAACACATATATATGATTATATATGAAATCTTACATATCTCTGGAAGGACACACACAAAAAACCTGGTGTTTGTCTTTATAGGGGGAAACTATCTGTAATTAGGGAAGTTATGGTAAGAAAGATTTATTCATTTTTGTAACTTTTGAATTTTGTAGCACATATTACCTATTCGAAATTATAAAGCTTTTGAAAAGTAAAGTTGCTGGCTAAAAGTGTTCTTCCAAAGCTGACTTCATTAAGACACAAAGCATTTAGTAAACACAGTATAAGACAATCTAGAAAATGTCCTTTGCACACTTCTAAACAACAGAACTGGTTAGTGCTACCATCTCTTGAAATCCAGTTTCTTTTAACAAACCCAAATAAAATTGGAAGGAGCTACACAGAAACGGGGAGAGATTTTCCCCTCCAAGTCCAAACCTGAAATTCAGTTCCCAAAGGAAATATTTTATATATTAAAGGGTGAGGAAGAATCACTGATTTTCTCATGTCCAATTACCTGTGCACAAGATATTCTCAAATCGTTATCCTAGAGTCATATTGTGATAAACTACAACAGAGGCCAGAGTGCTGGGATGAGAGCTATTTATTAGAAAACTGGAGCTGGAAAATAGGTCTCTTTAAAACATTTTGATTAAAAGTTCATGATTAAACTTACTATCCTATTGTAAACCCATGTGTCCTCCCTTTAATGTGTTTGCAGTCAAAAACAAAACTGAAGTACTGAAGTGGTAAACTTTCTTGCCCTACACTCTGTCACACAGTTACCACTCCTGCTTCTTTGACAGAAAAGATACAGTAGAAGTATGTTAAATCTCATGGTTTTTAAATATTGACAAGAACATTCAAAATCCATCCTTGTGCCAAATTTGTCTACAGTTCTGATATAGCTTATGGGTCTCTAGTTTACTACCTCTTCTTTTAATAAGTATTTGTTACATTAACAACAATTTCCTACATAACAACTAGCTATTGGGATGAAAAGTGTCAGTCGCTCAGTCATGTCTGATTCTTTGCGACCCCTTGGACCGTAGCCCACCAGGCTCCTCAGTCCATGGAATTCTCCAGGCAAGAATACTGGACTGGGTAGCCATGCCCTCATTCAGGAGATCCTCCCAATCCAGGGATCAAACCCAGGTCTCCTGCATTGCAGGCAGATCCTTTACTGTCTGAGCTACCAGAGAAGCCCAGTTAATCATAAAACAGAGAGAGTTATATTCTAAACCAATTGAGAAATGTATGTAGTAGTCTGGTGGCAATGATAACACAGTATCTACTTTTTAGTAGAAATGATGAAAAGAACTCTAAACACAATAAGCTTCCCACTCATTCTGTTTTCCCTCTGGAACCAGACTGACTTCACAAGTCCTGGCAGAGGAACTGGAGAAGTGCAAGTCTTCCCTATGGGGTAGTGAAGTCTGCCCTCAGTGAGCTCATTGTCAGACAAGCAGAAGGGAAAATTCACATCTCCTGGGAATAAGAAAGAATAGGCCAAAGAACAGGCTCCACCTGAACAGCGACTGTCCTTCAGAGAAGGCTACTAGCCATCACTCTCATCTATCGTTAGTCCCTTGTTCCTTGAGATGAGGAGTAACCAAGAGGAGCACAGGAAGAAATGTTCATAAAACAATGGCAACTAACAATTATTGAGAGTTTAGTGCCAGGTATTACATTAATAAGCTCATTAATATAAAGCAAATGCTACGACTACTATCAGTATTTTTCAGGAAAGGAAACCTAACCTAAAGAAGCAAAATAACGAACCTGAGCAAAGTCACAAACTTGTAAAGTAGCAGAATCAGGATCTTAACACAGGCTTTTTGCCTGAAGCCTGAAAGTTTTAAACTCCTGCCTCAGAGACTTGCCTTAAACATAAAGCAAGAATAATTAAAACAGTAAGATTTTAGCACAGCAACATAGAAACATGAAAACCTAGTATATGAGAAAAATCAGTCACAAAGAAGGCCTTACTCAGTAATGGACAAATGTCTATAAGTATGAAAAGAAAACAAGTTACCAATCTGACATGTTATATAAAACAAAGATCAAATGAAGTAAATTTTTAAAAGCTGTCAGATAACTACAAAAATTATACCAACGAATTTTATAATTTAAATGGGACTTTTAAGCATGACACAAAACTCAAGGTATAAAGAAAAAAAAAACCCCAGAAACTTGCAGAAAATATATAATAATCATCACAATGATAAAATCTGTAAAACAATATAAAAACCCAATAGAAAATAAAATTCTATAAAGGCTACAAACAAGAAAAGAAATACAAATAGCCAATAGCCTATTAAATTTAATCTTACCAGTGGCTCAACATTAAAAAGTCCAACATCATGAATAGACTAGGGAAGAAACTCACAGAAGAAGTAATTAAAATCAACTCATTCCAAATTAATACTTTATACAATGGGACTAAAAGAGAATATTTTTAAACTGATCAAGATTATCTTCCAGATACCTTGGGGAAATACCGCAGTTCATGCCTTAACTTCTATCTCCCTAAAATGAAAACCAATATGAAAATTTCTACTGCCATGACTCCTATTTAATAATGTAATAACTGGAAGTGCTCACTGATGCCAAGATAAAAGAAATGAGGGAAGACTTAGAAACAAAACTGTACTTATTTATACAGGACTGTCTGCCTAGAAGATACAAAAGAATCTGTAGACAAACTATTAGAATAAATAAATAAATGTTTGTAAACTTTCTGGATTTACATGATTAGGAGTTTTTAGAAAAAGTTTTTCTGTGTACTACTTGTAATAACTAATAAAAAATATAAGTGCATAGTCATTTATGAATATAGGAAAGATAAAAGCAGGTTTTTATTGGGAAGATTCACTGTCACAAAGATGGTAATTTCATTCAAACTAAATGCATTCTTATCAAAATCTCAAAGAACTTTTCACAAAATTTAACAAGCTGACCCTAAAATTAATCTACAAGACCATAGCGCCAAGAAGAACTGAGACCAATTAGAAAACAAACACTAAGGGGCCTTCGCCCTACCAAATATTAAAACTTGCAATAATTTAGGCATGTGGAATTGACACATATACTAGATCTCTATCTATTATATATAAGAGTTCATTCAGTGAAAGTGAAAGGGAAGTCGCTCAGTCGTGTCCAACTCTCAGCAACCGCATGGACTGCAGCCTACCAGGCTCCTCCATCCATAGGATTTTCCAGGCAAGAGTACTGGAGTGGGGTGCCATTGCCTTCTCCAGAGCTCAGTAACAGACCCCATATACATAGAAACTTCACTTATGACACAGGTAGCACTGAAGATCAATAGTAACAGTGTGTGTACACTCAGTCACTGAGTCATGTCTGACTCTTTATGACCCCATGGACTGTGGCCCGTCTCCTCTGTCCATGGAATTTTCCAGGCAAGAATACTAGAGTGGGTTGCCATTTCCTACTCCAGCGGATCTTCCCAACCCAGGGATCAAACCCAAGTATCTTGCATTGGCAGGCAGATTCTTTAGCACTGTACCACCTGAGAAGCCACGGTAAAAGTAAGAATGCTCAACACGTGCTGTAGTCACAATTGGTTGTACATACTGTTAGATTCATGAATCAAGGTAAACTGAATGTGGTCATACAGGAGATGGCAAGAGTGAACATTGAGATTTTAGGAATCAGTGAACTAAAATGGATGACGATGGGCAAATTTAATTCAGATGACCATTATATGTACTACTCTGGGCAATAATCCCTTAGAAGAAATGAAGTAGCCCTCATAGTCAATAAAAAAAAGTCCAAAATGCAGTACTTGTTTGCAATCTCAAAAATGACAGAATGATCTCATTTCATTTCCAATGCAAACCATTCAACATCACAGTAATCTGAGTTTATGCCCCAACCACTAATGCTGAAGAAACTGAAGCTGAACAACTCTATGAAGACCTAGGAGACCTCATAGAACTAACACTAAGAAAAGATGTCCTTTTCATCATAGGGTACTGGAATGCAAAACTAGGAAGTCAAGAGATACCTGGAATAATAGGCAAGTTTCATCTTGAAGTACAGAATAAAGCAGAGCAAATTCTAACAGTTTTGCCAACAGAACACACTGGTCATAGCAAACACTCTCTTCCAATAACACCAGCAAAGACTCTACTTATGGACATCACCAGATAGTCAGTACCGAAATCAGATAGATTATACAGTCTTTGCAGCTCAAGATGGAGAAGCTTTATACAGTCAGCAAAAACAATACCTGGAGCTGACTATGCCTCAGATCATCAGCAAAATTCAGGCTCAAATTGAAGAAAGGAAAACCACTAGGCCATTTAGGTATGACCTAAATAAAATCCCTTAAGATTATACAGTGGAGGTGATGTAACAGATTCAAGGGATTAGATCTGGTAGACAGAGTGCCTGAAGAACTATGGATGGAGGTTCGTAACACTGTACAGGGGGTAGTGACCAAAACTATTCCCAAGAAAAAGAAATACAAAAAGGCAAAGTGGTTGTCTGAGGAGGGCTTACAAATAGCTGAGAAAAGAAGAGAAGCAAAAGGCAAAGGAGAAAGGGAAAGATATTCTCAACTGAATGCAGAGTTCCAGAGAATAGCAAGGAGAGATAAGAAAGCCTTTTTAGGTGAACAATACAAAGAAATAGAGGAAAACAATAGGATGGGAAAGACTAGAGATCTCAAGGAAACTGGAGATACCAACAGTTCATGCAAAGACAGGCACAATAAAGGACAAAAATGGCAATCTCCTCATAGAAGCAGAAGAGATTATGAAAAGGTGGCCAGAATACACAGAACTCTACAAAAAAGCTCTTTATGACCCAGATAACCACAATGGTGTGGTCACTCACCTAAAGCAAGATATCCTGGAGTGTGAAGTCAAGTGGGCCTTAGGAAGCATTGCTATGAACAAAGCTATTGAAGGTGATGGAATTCTAGCTGAGATATTTCAAATCCTAAAAGATGATGCTGTTAAAGTGTTGCATCCATTATGCCAGCAAATTTGGAAAACTCAGCAGTGGCCAAACATAAAGGGGGACTGGAAAAGGTCAGTTTTCACTCCAATCCCAAAGAAAAGCAATACCAAAGAATGTTCAAATTACCATACAATTGCACGCATGCCATCAAGATTATGCTCAAAATCCTGCAAGCTAGGCTTCAGCAGTACATGAACCGAGAACATCCATATGTACAAGCTGCATTTAGAAAAGGCAGAGGAACCAGAGATCAAACAGGCAACATCCATTGGATCACTGAAAAAGCAAGAGAGTTCCAAAGAAATATCTGCTTTATTGACTATGCTAAAGCCTTTGACTGTGTGAATCACAACAAACTGTGGAATATTCTTAATGAGATGGGAATACCAGACCACCTTACCTGCCTCCTGAGAAACCTGTATGCAGGACAAGAAGCAACAGTTAGAACTGGACATGGAACAATGGACTGGTTCCAAATTGGGAAAGGAGTATGTCAAGGCTGTATATTGTCACCCTGCTTATTTAACTTATATGCAGAGAACATCATGCAAAATGCCAGGCTGGATGAATCAAAAGCTGGAATCAAAATTACTGGAAGAAATATCAACAACCTCAGAAATGCAGATACCACTTTAATGACAGAAAGTGAAGAGGAACTGAAAAGCCTCTTGAAAATGAAAGAAGAGAGTGGAAAAAGCTGGCTTAAAACTCAACATTCAAAACACTAATGTCATGGCATCCAGTCCTAACACTTCTTGGAAAAGATGAGGAAAATGTGGAAACAGTGTCAGATTTCATTTTCTTGGGCTCCAAAATCAATGCAGAAGATGTCTACAGCCATGAAATTAAAAGATGCTTGCTCCTTGGAATAGCTATGACAAACCTAAACAACGTATTAAAAACCAAAGACATCACTTTGCTGACAAAGGTCTGTATAGTCAAAGCTATGGTTTTTCCAGTAGTCATGTATGGATGTAAAAGTTGGACCATAATGAAGGCTGATGGCTGAAGAACTGATGGTTTTGAATTGTGGTGCCGGAGAAAACTCTTGAGAGTCCCTTGGACTGCAAGGAGATCAAATCAGTCAATCTAAAGGAATTCAGCCCTGAATATTCATTGGAAGGATTGGTGCTGAAGCTCCTAAACTTTGGCCACCTGATTCGAAGACCTGACTCATTGGAAAAGACCCTGATGCTGAGAAAGACTGAGGGGAGGAGGAGAAGTGGGCAACAGAGGATGAGATGGTTGGATGGCATCACCAACTCGATGGACATGAGTTTGAGCCAACTCTGAGAGATACTGAAGGACAGGGAAGCCAGGTGTGCTGCAGTTCATTGGGTCACAAAGTGTTGGACACGACTGAGCGACTTAACAACAACAACAAAATGCAGAGTACATCATGCTAGATGAATCACAAGCCGGAATCAGGATGCTAGGAGAAATATCAATAACCTTACATATGCAGATGATAACATCCTAAGGCCAGAAAGTGAAGAGGAACTAAAGAGCCTCTTGATGAAAGTGAAAGAGGAGAGTGAAAAAGCTGGCTTTAAACTCAACATTCAAAAAATGCAGATCATGGCCTCCGGTCCCATCACATCATGGCAAACAGATGGGGAAAAAAATGGAACTATGACAGGTTTTATTTTCTTGGGCTTCAAAATCACTGCAGACTGTGACTGCAGCCACAAAATTAAAAGATGCTTGTGCCTTGGAAGAAAAGCTATGACAAACCTAGACAGCATATTAAAAAGCAGGGATACTACTTTACTGACAAAGGTCCACAGTCAAAACTATGATTTTTTCCAGTTGTCATGTACAGATGTGAGAGTTGAATCATAAAGAAAGCTGAGTATCAAAGAACTTGAGACGACTTTTGAGAGTCCCTTGGACTGCAAGAAGATCAAACCAGCCAATCCTAAAGGATCAACCCTGAAAATTCACTGGAAGGACTAATGCTGAAGCCAAAGTTCCAATACTTTGGCCACCTGATGAGAAGAGCTGACTCATTGGAAAAGACCCTGATCTCGGGAAAGATTGAGGGCAGGAGAAGAAGGGGCCAACAGAGGATGAGATGGTTGGATGGCATTATTGATTCAATGGACATGAGTTTGAGCAAACTCCAGGATATAGTGAAGGACAGGGTAGCCTGGCGTGCTGCAGTCCATGGGGTTGCAAGAGACTGACTGGACTAGAGACTGAACAACAAGAGTAACATTGTCTAGGGTGGAAGGAGGGAGGAAATTCTATCTTTATCACATGACAGGCCACCACACACCAAAGAAGAAGAAGAAGAAGAAGAAGAAAAAAAAAAAAAGCCTGGCTAGGGACTTCCCTGGTGGTCCAGTGGCTAAGACTCTGTGCTCCCAATGCAGAGGGCTCAGGTTAGATCCCTGGTCTGGGAACTATATTCCACATGCCACAAGTAAGAGTTCTCATACCACAGCTATGACCCAGAGCAGCCAAAGAAATACTAAGTAAAAATTTTTTGTAAAAGCCTAACTATAAGAAGAAAAGTTTTTAAGTCCTAGAAGAAAATATAGAAAAGTAACTCAAACAGTGGGGTAGAGATGGATTTAAAAAAATAAAAACAAAAAAAAAAGTCTATAAAGCAAAAGATTGAGAAATTTGATTACATGAAGATTTAATGCTTCTGCTTTTAAGACCCTAAAAACAAAATTTAAAAAGGTAACTCACAGTCCAAGAAGACAGGTACAGTGCACGAAAGCAACAAAAGATTAGTATTCAGAATTTACAAAGAACTATAAATCAAAGACAAAAAGCTAACACTCCCATCAAACAAATGGGCAGAGGTTGGGACTAAGAAATTCACAAAAGAAGAAACCTCATTATCCTACCTTGCTCCTCTTTTTCTTACCTACCTACAGTGAGTATGTTTTTGGTCTGCTCTATGCCTTATAAGTTGACTTTATTAGTCAGAATAATGTATGGCAACAAACAACTCTTACATCTTTATGATTTAATTTACAAAAGAGGTTATTTCTTGCTGGTGCTGCATGACCAGCCCAGATGCTGCAGTGGAGGAGGCTCTATTCTGCACAGTAACCCAAGGATTCAAGATGATGGAGGCTCCACCAATTTGCAGATGTATCATCTGGAATTTATCCCTGGGGCTGCCCAATATGCCAGTGACTATTTGTGTAAGTAATTCCACTAGCTTACAGATATAAATGTACATAGGTATAAACCAAGCTCCATAATGTTATCAGTAATAAAGTTTACATTTAATTTTTTTTCTGTTTAACTCCTATGTTCCTCAGTCAACTCCTCCAGAACAAAATGGGGAAGAGTAATCTTGTCTAAAGATGCTCCAGACATCCTCCCCCAACAATATGTAAGTCTCCATATTCACCTGTATTTCTAAAATATTTTATAAATAAATTTTTAAAAAGGGAGCCAACAGAAGAATTACAAAGTTTTCATACCTTTCAAATCACTGGAGCAAGTGAAAGAATAAAACTAAGAAAACATGATCAAGGCATCAAACACCAAGAAGAAACATGGCAATCGGAAAACAAAACAATTCCAAACATATCAGTAAGAATACAACATGCAAAATATTTAAATTCACCTATTAAAATTTTTTCAAATTGAATTTTTAAAATTCAACATAGAGACTTCCCTGGTGGTCCAGTGGTTAAGAATCCACCTTGCAATGCAGGGGACAAAAGTTGGATCCCTGGTTGCAGAACTAAGATCCTACATGCCACACAGCAAGTAAAAGCACTCGGCAATGCAACTACTGGGCCTGTACCACAACTAGAGAACCTATGTGCTGCAACAAAAGATCCCGCATGACACAGTGAAGATCTTGCATGCCACAACTAATACCTGACTCAGCTAAATACATAAACAAATACAAATTCAGCCTATATATTAACAGAGACAATTAAAACAAAACCATACAGAAAGTGTTTTAAGGATAGAAAATGATACATTACACAGTTGCTAGGAAAAAGAGCAGGCAGAGCAATATCAACAACAGATGACATAGAATTTACAGCAAAAAGCAATAAAGACAAAGATGCTTCATGATTACATAATCTACCAAGAGATTACAACCATCACACATCTTAAACATTTTAAATCTATAACACAAAACTAGTGAAAACAGGAAAAATTAGTAAAGTCATAATAATAGGCTAACACACCTCCAAAACATAAAATAAGGAATTAGAAGCTTGATCTAGTAAATAAAGAGAATCACTTTCAACAGGGAGCACAAAATTTACAAAAAATAGGGTATTCACTGAAGTCATCACTTACTAGGTTACAAGGAAATCACAACAAAACAAATTCAGGAAAGCAAAGATCATACTTACAGATCATACAATTACTGTAGTTCAAGAAAATTTGAAGTTTATTGATGAAAATATAATAAAACAAGCAAAAATCTATCAACCTGAAAATATTTAAAACCTGTTTCTAAATAACTTGCAACAAAAGGAAATTAAAAGACAATTCAACACAAATTATGTAACAATCTCAATAAGAATTCATATTAAAATCTGTGGTATTTGCTTAAATAAAAATGTGAAGAAAATCATGTGCCTAAAAAAAGTCTCCCTCTGTTAAAACATTCACACACACACACACACATCTACCTGGATTAAAAAGCTGAACATAATAGTTCTGGTTCCCTGTATTCCAGGCCATGGTAGGCTTGTCTTTACTCCTTTGAGATTAAATGAGCAGAGGTGAAATACATCACTTCTGGGTCAGTTCACTTAATTGATGGTACAAAAACCTCTATAGACCTCTCCTCTGACCAGCAGCTATCAAGATAATCCCAGAATACAACCATTTTAGAAAACTGGTATTTATAAGGAGTGAACATCACACATCTTCTGACTTGGGGCGGGGGGGGGCAAAATTCCACTTCTAAGGATATATACACACATGTATACACATGTTCACCAAGAAAGGGACAAACGGTGGTTCACAGAATCATTATTTGTAACAGCCAAAAACTGAACACAAACTAAACGTCCAGAAAGTCGGTGATGCCATCCAGCCATCTCATCCTCTGTCGTCCCCTTCTCCCCCTGCCCCCAATCCCTCCCAGCATCAGAGTCTTTTCCAATGAGTCAACTCTTCACGTGAGGTGGCCAAAGTACCGGAGTTTCAGCTTTAGCATCAGTCCTTCCAAAGAAATCCCAGGGCTGATCTCTTTCAGAATGGACTGGTTGGATCTCCTTGTAGTCCAAGAGACTCTCAAGAGTCTTCTCCAACACCACAGTTCAAAAGCATCAATTCTTCGGTGCTCAGCTTCTTCACAGTCCAACTCTCAGATCCATACGTGACCACTGGAAAAGCCATAGCCTTGACTAGACGGACCTTAGTCAGCAAAGTAATGTCTCTGCTTTTGAATATACTATCTAGGTTTGTCATAACTTTCCTTCCAAGGAGTAAGTGTCTGTTCATTTCATGGCTGCAGTCACCATCTGCAGTGATTTTGGAGCCCCAAAAATAAAGTCTGACACTGTTTCCACTGTTTCCCCATCTATTTCCCATGAAGTGATGGGACCAGATGCCATGATCTTCGTTTTCTGAATGTTGAGCTTTAAGCCAACTTTTTCACTCCCCTATTTCACTTTCATCAAGAGGCTTTTTAGTTCCTCTTCACTTTCTCCCATAAGGGTGGTGTCATCTGCATACCTGAGGTTATTGATATTTCTCCCGGCAATCTTGATTCCAGCTTGTGTTTCTTCCAGTCCAGCATTTCTCATGATGTACTCTGCATATAAGATAAATAAGCAGGGTGACAATATACAGCCTTGACGTACTCCTTTTCCTCTTTGGAACCAGTCTGTTGTTCCATGTCCAGTTCTAACTGTTGCTTCCTGACCTGCATATTGGTTTCTCAAAAGGCAGGTCAGGTGGTCTGGTATTCCCATCTCTCTCAGAATTTTCCACAGGTTATTGTGATCCACAGAGTCAGTTGCTTTGGCATAGTCAATAAAGCATAAATAGATGTTTTTCTGGAACTGTCTTGCTTTTTTGATGATCCAGCAGATGTTGGCAATTTGATCTCTGGTTCCTCTGCCTTTCCTAAAACCAGCTTGAACATCTGGAAGTTCATGGTTCACATATTGCTGAAGCCTGGCTTGGAGAATTTTGAATTTAGATATGTAATAGTATATCAATAACATATCAACCAGTATTGGTTTCTTAATGCCCCACAGTAATACAGCATGATGTTATGGACTAAATTGTGTTCCCTGCCTCAAATTCATGTGTTGAGGTCCTAGTCCTCAATATGCCTGTCTTTAGAGACAGGGCTTTTTAAGAGGGGTTAGTCACTCAATCCTGTCTGACTCTTTGCAACCCCATGGAGGGGAGCCCAGTGGGCTCCACTGTCCATGGCATTCTCTAGGCAAGAATACTGGAGTGGGTTGCCATTCCCTTCTCCAGGGAATCGTCCCAACCTTGGGATCAAACCCAGGTCACTGGCACTGCATTCAGATTCTTTACCATCTGAGCCACCGGGAAAGCCCTTTTAAAGAGGTGAAAGTGAAAGTGAAGTCGCTCAGGCGTGTCCGACTCTTTGCGACCCATGGACTGTAGCCCACCAGGCTCCTCCGTCCATGGGATTCTCCAGGCAAGAATACTGGAGTGGGTTGCCATTTCCTTCTCCAGGGGATCTTCCCAACCCAGGGATTGAACCCAGGTCTCCCGCATTGCAGGCAGACTTTAACCTCTGAGCCACCAGGGAAGACTTTAAGAGGTAATTAAGGTTAAACGAGATTGTAAGGGTGGGGCCCTAATTCAATAGGACTGGTGCCCTTATAAGAAGAGGAAAAGACACCGGGAATGTACAGCACGGAGATAAGGCCACATGAGGTCACAGCAAGAAGGCACCAGAAATGAATCTTGCTGGCACCTTGCTCTTGGAATTCCAACCTCTAGATCTGTGAGAAAATAATTTTCTGTTGTTTAAGCCAATGAGTGCATATTTCTTATTATGGCAACCTGAGCAAATTAATTCCAATGATAATATTCAAGGAAACTAAAACTGGGTGAAGAGTATACAGGAATACCCTGTACTGTCTTTGTAATGTTTCTATAAATCTAAACATTATTTGACCTAGAAGGAAATTGACACATTCTTAGTTAGGTACAATCTTCCAAGACTGAACCAGAAAGAAATAGAAAATACTAACAGATCAATCACAAGTGCTGAAATTGAAACTGGTTAAAAAACTTATAACAAACAAAAGTCCAGGACCAGAAGGCTCCACAAGCAAATTTTATCAAACATTTAGAGAAGAGTTAACACCTATCCTTCTGAAACTTTTCAAAATTGCTGAAGAAGGAACACTCCAAAACTTATTTTAGGAGGCCTGAAACCATTACCCTGAGACCAAAACAAGTCAAAGACACCACACAAAACAGAGAAAATTACAGCCCAATATCACTGCTGTACACAAGTGCAAAAATTCTCAACAAAACACTAACAAACCAGATCAAACAATAGAATAAATGGTTTATATACCATGATCCAATGGGATTTATCCCAGGGATGCAAGGATTTTTCAATATCTGCAAATCAGTCAGTGCAATACACCATGTTAACAACTTGAAGTATAAAAACTGTATGATCATCTCAACAGATACAGAAAAAGCTTCTACTAAAAATTCAACACCCTAATTTATGAGAAAAACTCTCCATAAAGTGAGCATAGAGGGACCTACCTCAATGATAATAAGGCCATATACAACAAACCCACAGCTAACATCATACTCAATGGTGAAAATCTGAATGCATTTCCTCTAAGAGCAGGAACAGACAAGGATGTCCACTCTTGCCACATTACTCAATATAGTTCTAGAACTACCAGCCATGGCCATCAGAGGGGGAAAAAATACATTAAGTCTGCTACATACAAACCTTCAAAGTTGTGAGCTTTCAAAGATGCAAATCATGTAAGTTTGTTCACGTCTGGCGTGCATTGTCACTGGCACGCATTCTCTACAAGTGGATGTGCTTTTGTGTACTTTATACTGTACAGTACTGTATACAGCACAGCAGCACAGCATCTTTACTTCAAGCCCAGGATATCTGGGAGTAAGCATAAAAGCAGCTTGTAATTGGTACTGTGAGAAGTGCCAAGCAATAATGATGGAAACAAAAGTGAAAATAATTGAGAGAGTGGAGCAAGGTGAAAAGATGGCAGACACTGCTTGTTCTTGTAACACGGAACTCCTTTCTGTACAACACAAGGAGCTTACTGATGGTGGAACTGGAAACCCAGAGAAAGGATGGAGAGACAAGAGGAAGAAGTAGTAACTGAAGAACCAAAGAGATTCATGATGCAAGGGGATTTTCTCTATTTGAGGAGGTACTGTCAGTTTTTGAGGCTCAGGACATAAACACAGAATGGTACATGAAAGACGCAGCAGCCATTCAAAATACAATCCAGTGCGACCGTGTCATCTGTGATGAGAAAAGACAGACATCATTGGATTCGTTTTTTTCAAGAGGGTAGACAGAATTGAATCCAACAAGGAACCAGAACCTGTGCCACTAATGTCAAGTGTGAGTGAAACTGTATCTCCTGTTGCTGCTGATTCTTCAGTTCTGCCATCTCCCACTCTCCATCCCCCCTGCACTCAGTAACTCTTCTTGCCTGTTCACTCAATGCCAGCCCCTGTATGCTAACTGTTATACTGTACTACTGTGCTTTTCAAGGTTTTTTACTGTGAGAATAAAAATGTTTTCTTTATTTTTTGTTTTTTATATATTATCTGTGTGAAAAGTATTATAAACCTATTACAGTACAGTACTATATAGCCAGTTGTATTAGTTGGGTATGTAGGCTAACTTCGTTGGGCTTACCAACAAACTGGACTTATAAACATGCTGTTGTAGTTCATATGTAGGGAATTTACTGTAAAAGAATTCAAACTGGAAAAGAAGTAAAACTGCCACTATTTGCAGATGACATGACATTATACAAATTAACAAAAAAAAATCCTGAAGATGCTACCAGAAAGCTACTAGACTTTATCAATGAACTGGATAAGATTAAAGGATATAAAATTAATACATAATCTCTTGCATTTCTAAATGCTAACAATGAAAGATCAGAAAGAAATATTAAGGAAACAATCCCTTTTGCCATCCTATCAAAGAGACTAAAATACTTAAGAATAAACCTACCTAAGGAGGCAAAAATGTGTACTCTGAAAAATTATAAGACCGTGATGAAAGAAACAGAAGACTACACAAACAAATGGAAAGATATACCATGCTCTTGGATTGGAGGAATCACTGTTGTCCAAATGACTATAATACTCAAGGCAATCTATATATTCAATGCAATGTCTATCAAATTACCAAGAGTATTTTTCACAGAACTGGAACAAATTTTTTTAAAATTTATATGAAAACACAAAAACCCTAATAACCAAAGCAATCCTAAGAAAGAAAAACGGAGCTAGAGGAATCAGGCTCCCTGACTTTTGACTATACTATAAAGCTACAGTCATCAAAACAGTATGATACCAGCACCAAAATAAAAAAGTAGATCACTGGAACAGGATAGAAAGCCCAGAGATAAACCCATGCACTTACAGTCAACTAATCTGTGACAAATGAGGCAAGAACATACAATGGAGAAAAGACCATCTCTTTCAATAAGTGGTGTGGGAAGATGGGAGCACTACATGTAAAAGAAAGAAATTAGAATATTCTCTAACACCATATACAAAAATGAACTCAAAATGGATTAAAAATGTAAATGTTAAGGCTGAAAACTAAAAAAAGAAAAAAAAAGGCTGAAAACTTTTGGAGGAAAATATACAAAGAAGACTCTGACATAAATTGCAGCAAGTATCTTTTTGAATCCGCCTCTTAGAGTAATGAAAATAAAGACAACAAATGGGACCTAATCAAACTTAAAAGCTCTTGCCTAACAAAGGAAACCAAAGCAAACAGACAATCCACAGAATTTAGGAAAATATTTGCAGACAAAGCAACTTCAAGGGATTAATCTCCAAAGTATACAAACAGCAAATGCAGCTCAATATAAAAACAAACAAACTAATAGAAAAGTGGGCAGAAACTCTAAATAGACATTTTTCCAAAGACAACATACAGCTGACCAAGAGACACATGAAAAGATGCTCAAAATCACGAATTAGTAAAGAAATGCAAATCAAAACCACAATGAGGTATCACCTCACACTGGTCAAAATCGCCATCATTAAAAAGTCTACAAACAATAAATGCTGGAGAGGGTGCAGAGAAAGGAAACCCTCCTATAGTGTTGGTGGGAATGTTAATTGGTACAACCACTATGGAGAATAATATACAGGTTCCTTAAAAAACTAAGTATAGAACTACCATATGATCCAGCAATTCCACTCCTAGTCATATACCCATAATTTGAAAAGATACATGCACCCCAGGGTTCACTGCAGCACTATTTACAATAGCCAAGACATGGAAGCAACCTAAATGTCCATCAACAGAAAAAAGGGATAAAGAAGATGTTGCCCATATATATTAGGTTGGTACAAAAATAACTGTGGTTTCAGATGGTGAATTTAAAATCATTACAACTAAGCTCAAACATATCTTTATTAATCAAAACAGGAATCATTACAATTAACCCATTTTTGCCAATGAGAAATAAGTTGGTTTATTCCTATAGCAGTGGTGGATTCATGTTGATGTATGGCAAAACCAATACAATATTGTAAAGTAATTAACCTCCAATTAAAATAAATAAATTTATATTAAAAAAAACCCTGGAAATAGAACTGCCATATGACCCAGCAATCCCACTGCTGGGCATACACACAGAGAAAACCAGAATTGAAAGAGACACGTGTACCCCAATGTTCATCGTAGCACTGTTTATAATAGCCAGGACATGGAAGCAACCTAGATGTCCATCAGCAGATGAATGGATAAGAAAGCTGTGGTATACATACACAATGGAATATTACTCAGCCATTAAAAAGAATACATTTGAATCAGTTCTAACGAGGTGGATGAAACTGGAGCCGATTATACAGAGTGAAGTAAGCCAGAGAGAAAAACACCAATACAGTATACTAGAATCCCAGGGAGGGGGGAGCCTGGTAGGCTTCTGTCTATGGGGTCACACAGAGTTGGACACAACTGCAGTGACTTAGCAGTAGCAGTAGCAGTAGCAAGGCATATATATGGAATTTAGAAAGATGGTAACGACAACCCTGTATGTGAGACCGCAAAAGAGACACAGATGTATAGAACAGTCTTTTGGACTCTGTGGGCGAGGGAGAGGGTGGGATGATTTGGGAGAAAGGCATTGAAACATGTATAATATCATATATGAAACGAATCGCCAGTCCAGGTTTGATGCATGATACTGGATGCTTGGGGCTGGTGCACTGGGACGACCCAGAGGGATGGTACGGGGAGGGAGGAGAGAGCAGGGTTCAGGATGGGGAACACGTGTATACCTGTGGCAGACTCATGTTGATGTATGGCAAAACAGTACAATATTGTAAAGTAATTAACCTCCAATTAAAATAAATCAATTTATATTAAAAAAAAATCTGTTCTTTGGGATTCAACTTGGAAATCATTTTGGAAATGCTCTTGGAAAGCATTTTCTGCCTCCTGCTGGTTGTGGAACCATTTTCCCTGCAAAAAATTGTTGAGATGCTTGAAGAAGTGGTAATTGGTTGACGAGAGGGCAAGTGAATATTGCGGATGAGACGAAACTTTGCAGCCCAATTTGGCCAACTTGTAAAGCATTGGTTGTACAACATGCAGTCAGGTGTTGTTGTGGAAAAGAACTAGGCCCTTTCTGTTGACGAATATCAGCTGCAGGTGTTACAGTTTTTGGTGCACCTCACCAATTTGTTGAGCATACTTCTCAGATGCAATGGTTTCTCCAGGATTCAGAAAGCTGTCATGAATGAGACACCATCAAACAGTGCCCAAGACCTTTTTTAGTGCAAGTTTGGCTTTGAAAACAGCTTTGGAGCTTCTTGTTGGTCCATCCACTGAGTTGGTCATCACCAGTTGTTGTATAAAATCCACTTTTCATCGCACGTCACAATCGAGAAATGGTTCATTGTGTGGATAAGAAGAGAAGACAACACTTCAAAACGATCATTTTTTTGATTTCTAGTCAGCTTCTGAGGCACCCACTTATTAAGCTTTTCACCTTTCCAATTTGCTACAAATGCCCAAAGACCATAGAATTACCAATGTTGAGTTCTTTGGAAACTTCTCGTGTAGTTTTAAGAGGATCAGCTTGATGATGGATCTCAATTGGTCACTGTAAACTTTCAATGGCTGGCCACTGTACTGCTCATCTTTATTTATTTATTTATTTTGATTTGTACTTTATTTTATTTTACTTTATTTTACTTTACAATACTGTATTGATTTTGCCATACATCAACATGAATCTGCCATGGCTGTACACGTGTTCCTCATCCTGAACACCCCTCCCACCTCCCTCCCCATACCATCCCTCTGGGTCATCCCAGTGCACCAGCCCCGAGCATCCTGTATCATGCATCGAACCTGAACTGGCAATTAGTTTCTTAGATGATACCATACATGTTTCAATGCCTTTCTCCCAAATCATCCCACCCTCTCCCACAGAGTCCAAAAGACTGTTCTATACATCTGTGTCTCTTTTCCTGTCTCGCATACAGGGTTATTGTTACCATCTTTCTAAATTCCATATATATGCCTTAGTATACTGTATTGGTGTTTTTCTTTCTGGCTTACTTCACTCTATAATCGGCTCCAGTTTCATCCACCTCGTTAGAACTGGTTCAAATGTATTCTTTTTAATGGCTGAGTAATACTCCATTGTGTATATGTACCACAGCTTTCTTATCCATTCATCTGCTGATGGACATCTAGGTTGCTTCCATGTCCTGGGTACTATAAACAGTGCTGCGATGAACACTGTGTACTCCTCATCTTTAAAACTCTCATCTCCTTGGCAAAACTTCTGGAACCATTGCTGCACTGTGTTCATTAGCAGTTCCTGGGCCAAACGTTCCGAGTTGTCTATCTCCATTCCTTTACAACCCATTTTGAAGTCAAAGAAGAGAATCGCTTGAATATGCTTTTTGTCTAACATCATTTTCATAGTCTAAAATAAACAGCATGTACTAAGTCATTAACAAAAAAACATGAAGCAAAAAATGCACATTAAAATGATATAACATAACCACATTTATTTAAGAATGTATTCAATATCAAATGGCAAATTTCAACACAAAAACTGCAATTACATTTGCACCAACCTAACACATAAACTAGTTACAACCTAATTATATTTACCTAATACAACCTAGGAGACAGGGATCAAGACAATCCCCATGGAAAAGAAATGCAAAAAAGCAAAATGGCTGTCTGAGGAGGCCTTAAAAATAGCTGTGAAAAGAAGAGAAGCAAAAAGCAAAGGAGAAAAGGAAAGATATAAGCATCTGAATGCAGAGTTCCAAAGTATAGCAGGAAGAGATAAGAAAGCCTCTTCAGCAATCAATGCAAAGAAATAGAGGAAAACAACAGAATGGGAAAGACTAGAGATCTCTTCAAGAAAATTAGACACCAAGGGAACATTTCATGCAAAGAGGGGCTCAATAAAGGACAGAAATGGTATGGACCTAACAGAAGCAGAAGATATTAAGAAAAGGTGGCAAGAATACACAGAACTGTACAAAAAAGAACTTCACGACCCGGATAATCATGATGGTGTGATCACTCATCTAGAGCCAGACATCCTGGAATGTGAATTCAACTGGGCCTTAGAAAGTATCACTATGAACAAAGCTAGTGGAGGTGATGGAATTCCAGTTGAGCTATTTCAAATCCTGAAAGATGATGCTGTGAAAGTGCTGCACTCAGTATGCCAGCAAATTCCAAAAACTCAGCAGTGGCCACAGGACTGGAAAAGGTCAGTTTTCATTCCAATCCCAAAGAAAGGCAATGCCAAAGAATGCTCAAACTACTGCACAATTGCACTCATCTCACATGCTAGTAAAGTAATGCTCAAAATACTCCAAGCCAGGCTTCAGCAATATGTGAACCATGAACTTCCAGATGTTCAAGCTGGTTTTAGGAAAGGCAGAGGAACCAGAGATCAAATTGCCAATATCCGCTGGATCATGGAAAAAGCAAGAGAGTTCCAGAAAAACATCTATTTCTGCTTTATTGACTATGCCAAAGCCTTTGACTCTGTGGATCACAATAAACTGTGGAAAATTCTGAGAGAGATGGGAATACCAGACCACCTGACCTGCCTCTTGAGAAATCTGTATGCAGGTCAGGAAGCAACAGTTAGAACTGGACATGGAACAACAGACTGGTTCCAAATAGGAAAAGGAGTGCGTCAAGGCTGTATATTGTCACCCTGACTATTTAACTTGTATGCAGAGTACATCATGAGAAACGCTGGACTGGAAGAAACACAAGCTGGAATCAAGACTGCCGGGAGAAATATCAATAACCTCAGATATGCAGATGATACCACCCTTCTGGCAGACAGTGAAAAGGAGCTAAAAAGCCTCTTGATGAAAGTGAAAGAGGAGAGTGAAAAAGTTGGCTTAAAGCTCAACATTCAGAAAACGAAGATCATGGCATCTGGTCCCATCACTTCATGGGAAATAGGTGGGGAAACAGTGGAAACAGTGTCATATATTTTTGGGCTCCAAAATCACTGCAGATGGTGACTGCAGCCATGAAATTAAAAGACGCTTACTTCTTGGAAGAAAAGTTATGACCAACCTAGATAGCATACTCAAAAGCAGAGACATTACTTTGCCGACTAAGGTCCATGTAGTCAAGGCTATGGTTTTTCCAGTGGTCGTGTATGGATGTGAGAGTTGGACTGTGAAGAAGCTGAGCGCCGGAGAATTGATGCTTTTGAACCCTGGTGTTGGAGAAGACTCTTGAGAGTCCCTTGACTGCAAGGAGATCCAACCAGTCCATTCTAAAAGAGATCAGTCCTGGGTGTTCTTTGCAAGGACTGATGCTGAGGCTGAAGCTCCAATACTTTGACCACTTCATGTGAAGAGTTGACTCATTGGAAAAGACTTTGATGCTGGGAGGAATTGGGGGCAAGAGGAGAAGGGATGAGATGGCTGGATGGCATCACTGACTCGATGGATGTTGAGTTTGAATGAACTCTGGGAGTTGGTCATGGACAGGGAGGCCTGGCGTGCTGCAATTCATGGGGTCGCAAAGAGACTGAACTGAACTGACTCTTAAATGGAAAGATGAGTTAATAACCCCAGGCAGTTACCTTTCACCATGCTTCCTTATCTTGGTCTATCCTTTATCCCTGGACAAGAGAGAGTTAACTTAGGCAGGTTGACAAGGTGTCCAAGAAGGAGTAGGTAAACATTCTTTCTTTTCCACATTCTTTTGCCTTACTTAGATTAGTAGGCCTCACAGGCAGCAGTTTCTCTTGTTCAACGACATGTCTTCTTTTGAGCTTTGGGTGAATGCTATGGAAGAAGGCCTGGGTAAAAACTTCCACAGCCTTGAGCTCTGGATTAACCTGTTCCTTCTAGCTAATCTTGTGCTAATGTCATCCCAGGATGTTATGGGAAAGGGTCTAGGCGAAATTCTCACAGCCTTGAGGCATTTGGTATCTATTCCAGATAAAAAGACTAGAGATCTCTTCAAGAAAATTAGAGATTCCAAGGGAACATTTCATGCAAAGATGGCGACAATAAAGGACAGAAACAGTATGGACCTAACAGAGGCAGAAGATATTAAGAAGAGGTGGCAAGAATACACAGAAGAACTATACAAAAAAGATCTTACTGACCCAGATAACCATAACGGTGTGATTACTAACCTAGAGCCAGACATCCTGGAATGGGAAGTCAAGAGTGTCTTAAGAAGCATTGCTATGAACAAAGCTAGTGGAGGTGATGGAATTCCAGTTGAAAAGTGAAGGTCGCTCACTTATGTTCAATTCTTTGTGACCCCATGGACTATACAATCTATGGAATTTTCCAGGCCAGAATACTAGAGTGGGTAGCCCTTCCCTTCTCCAGGCAATCTTCTCAACCCAGGGATCGAACCCAGGTCTCCTGAATTGCAAGCAGATTCTTTACCAGCTGAGCCACAAAGGAAGCCCAAGAATACTGGAGCATGTAGCCTATCCCTTCTCCAGGGAGATGTTCTGGATTCACGGATAGACTCGGGGTCTCCTGCATTGCAGGTGGATTCTTTACCAACTGAGATATCAGGGAATTCCAGTTGAGTTATTTCAAATCCTAAAAGAAGATGCTGTGAAAGTGCTGCACTCAATATGCCAAAACATTTGGAAAATTCAGCAGTGGCTACAGGACTGGAAAAGGTCAGTTTTGATTCCAATCCCAAAGAAAGGCAATGCCAAAGACTGTTCAAACTACTGCGCAATTACACTCATCTCACATGCTAGCAAAGTAATGCTTTAAATTCTCCAAGTCAGGCTTCAACAGTACATGAACTGAGAACTTCCAGATGTTCAAGCTGGATTTAGAAAAGGCAAAAGAACCAGAGATCAAATTGCCAACATCGGTTAGATCATAGAAAAAGCAAGAGAGTTCCAGAAAAACACCTATTTCTGCTTTATTGACTATGCCAAAGCCTTTGACTATGTGGATCACAACAAACTGTGGAAAATTCTTCAACAGATGGAAATACCAGACCACCTTACCTGCCTCCTGAGAAACCTGTATGCAGGTCAAGAAGCAACAGTTAGAATTGGACATGGAACAACAGACTGGTTCCAAATCAGGAAAGGAGTACTCCAAGGCTGTTTATGATCACCTTGCTTATTTAACTTATATAGAGAGTACATCATGAGAAATGCTGGGCTAGATGAAGCACATGCTGGAATCAAAATTACCGGGAGAAATATCAATAACCTCAGATACGCAGATCACACCACCCTATGGCAGAAAGTGAAGAGGAACTAAAGAGCCTCTTGAAGAAAGTGAAAGAGAGTAAAAAAGTTGGCTTAAAACTCAACATTCAGAAAACTAAGATCATGGCATCTGGTCCCATCACTTCATGACAAATAGATGGGGAAACAGTGGAAACACTGACACTTTATTTTCTTGGGCTCCAAAATCACTGCAGATGGTGATTGCAGCCATGAAATTAAAAGACGCTTGCTCCTTGGAAGAAAAGCTATGACCAACCTAGACAGTATATTAAAAAGCAGAGACATTATTTTACCAACAAAGGTCCATCTAGTCAAGGCTATGGTTTTTCCAGTAGTCATGTATGGATGTGAAAGTTGGACCATAAAGAAGGCTGAGCACCAGAGAATTGATGCTTTTGAACTGCAGTATTTAGAAGATTCTTGAGAGTCCCTTGGACTGCAAGGAAATCAAATCAGTCAATCCTAAAGGAAATCAGTCCTGAATATTCATTGGAAGGATTGACTCTAAAGCTCCAATACTTTGGCCACCTGATGCGAAGACCTGACTCATTGGAAAAGACCCTGATGCTGGGAAAGACTGAAGGCAAGAGGAGAACGGGAGGACAGAGGATGAGATGGTTGGATGGCATCACCGACTTGATGGACATTTGTTTGAGCAAGGTCCAGGAGATGGTGATGGACAGGGAAGCCTGGGATGCTGCAGTCCTTGGAGTCAAAAGGGTCAGACATGGCTGAGTGACTGAACTGAACTGAGCAGATAGTTGAGAAGTATTATAAGGCCCCACTTGAGGTGGGTACTCTCCTTCTGATGTCTATGTCAGAAGTTTTTTCTGCCACTTTCACTTTAAATAAAATCTACACAAAGCTCTGAGTGACTGAGACTGTCTTTGGTCCCTGAGTTAAATCTTCTCCTTCGGAGACCACGAATCTGGCAGCACTGTTCACTGTAAGCTTGGGGGTCATCCAGGATCTTCAAGACAGGTAAGAATACTCAGAGTTGGGACTCTTGCTCTTCTACTGTAGAGTCTCTACTAACTCAAAAGCATATGGACCAAACTTCCTTTCTCGCTCACCTTTTCCTGGTCTCTTTGACCATTTCGTAACTGCCTGGGGAACTGAAACTACTAACCTAATCTGTTGAATCACAGACTTTCAAGGGACTTGCAACCCATTCTGTTACTGTGTACTATTACTTAGACCTCAAATTTGGATTGACAGTCGCAAAACACCTATTCTTGCTAGAAGCCAAAATTTACACCTGCATTTTCTTTTCATGCACTGCAGACAGGAGCACATTTGGGAGCTGGGAAGAGCTCTGACTCCAGGAACACCTCTCAGGCTAGAGGTTGCTCTCTCAGCTGCCTGCCTCTGGGGCCCATAACCTGAAAGTGAGTCCCTGTCACACCTGTTCCTCCAGTTTATACGAATGGAAGCACCGCTGGTGGCTATGCAACTTCTGAGGACACAGATCTGGAATCCTAGGATCTGGTCAGATTGGAAGTGCAGTGGGCTTTTCTTCCTTTGGTAATGCTGGCTGTTAGCAGACCAGAGGAGGCACTCTGGCGGCTTTTGTTTCAACTCAGACATTCTTTCTGTAGAATCTGTGGAAATGAACTGGAAAGATTGGCCCTAATAGCTCAAGGACAAAAATCACTTTTTCCTTGCTGGCCAGCCCTTCACCACCGCTTTTGCTATCACATACCACTTCGGGTGGCATCAGAGGAGGAGCAGAAATCAGGCAAAGGTTTTAATGGCGAGGAACTGTACATCAGTATGGGATGCCATTAGGTCTCCCCTGGTGCATCTCCACCATGCCTCGGTGGTAGAACAGGGAGGGATGGCAGGGAGACACCCGTGTCAGTAAGAGACAGGTTAACTTTGGCCAGGGAAGGAAGCTTAGGGGGAAGACCTGTCTCCATCCCCATCTACAGCAAGGAGGGACGCCGCCAGTAGAAAAAAACTATGGCACTGGGCACCACTTTTTTCTCTCTTACAGATGGGAGCTAATATTTCCAGAGCCACCCCCTTTGAATTGTATCTTGGAAAATTTGGGATAAGTTTGATCCCCAGAGCCTAAAAAGTCCCTTATATACAGGCTTTCTTTGCTTGAAGAGAAGACCTCACCTGCCTGGAGAGACAAACCCTACTGGGAGAACATCTTATCAGACAGTCTGCCTCTGTCATCAGAGGCAATTTGAATACTCTTTGGTTTAAACTTGGTTAAAATTTAAAAGTCACAGTCATTTAAACTCTGACTACAAAAAGGATAGAAGACATTTTTGACACTGAATGACCACAAAATTCTTCAGACTTTGGAGAAAATGCTTTAAATGAAATCTTTTTGAAATTGTAAAACTAGGTTTTTTCTTTCACACGTGCAATTAAAAAAAAAGCTGGCTTATTAAAATACTTTTTTTGGAGCTCCAACCCTGCCTGAGAAATAGAAACATGCCTGGGAAAAAACCTGAAGTTAACTCTTATCATGTTCTTGAGATACACAGCCCACTCTGTCTGGGACTCCAGCCATGAGCAAACTGGTAGAACTTAAAGCCAAAGGGGAAAAAAAGGACAAAGAGATATTTTAAATTTCAAGTGGAAAACTGTAAGGCCTCTGTCTGTCCAGATTTATTTGTGTCTCAGTGTGTCTCCATACTTGGACAACACTGATGAAGGCTAATTGGTCAATGAGCTCTATTTAATTGGCTTAAAGAAAAGTGCTTACATATCAAACAATTCTAAATTCAAGAAAATTAAACTAAAATGAATTGCAGGCTTGTGTGAACTGGGAAATACTCATTATTGAATTGATACCTGGTATTAATGTTTGTTTATTGATACTTTTACAAGTGGCATAGCTTGGGGTGATTTATGTTTGAAAGTGAAAGTTGCTCAGTTGTGTCTGACTCTTTGTGACCCCATGGACTATACAGTTCATGGAATTCTCCAGGCCAGAATACTGGAGTGGGTAGCCTTTCCCTTCTCTAAGGGCTCTTCCGAACCCAGGACTCTCACAATGCAGGTGGATTTTTTACCAGCTGAGCCACAAGGGAAGCCCCAATCTACAAAATGTTATATAAAGTATTGTTCATGGTTGCTGAAGAAAAGCAGGATGTATATTTTCAACAAAAAGGTATAAGAAATGGAATTACATTCTACTAAGGGAAAAGAAAGTAAGTCTAAACTTACAGGTGGCTGTTCTCTAAATGCACAAATGAGTGTAAAAAGGTTTGTGACAAGTAAGAGTTTTGTGCATGATACAAGTTTCGTAAGACATCAAACTGCCTTTGAAATCTTTTATTGGTACTTTGACTAAGTGAATAGCTATTGTTTCACAGTGAATATAAGCTGGCACCAGTAAATGAAATTTGGTTTTCTCTCCCTGTTAAAAGAAC
This sequence comes from Capra hircus, assembly GCF_001704415.2. Taxonomy (NCBI): domain Eukaryota; kingdom Metazoa; phylum Chordata; class Mammalia; order Artiodactyla; family Bovidae; genus Capra; species Capra hircus. Next base: position 83,090,480 of record NC_030815.1, read on the forward strand.
AAAGTTTTCTTAGAATGTGGATTTTGATGGCAGACTGTGGCGCACATGGACAAAGCTCATTCTTCTTTTACAAAAATTAACCTCTCATCAGGGAATTTAAAATGGATAAACAAATGCTTGTAAACCAAACAGTCAGAGCTATGGGAGTTCCAAGACAGAAACTTGGCTTTTCCTGGCTCCCTGACAAAGTTCACTTTTATTTGATAAGATAAAGACTTTTCTGGCTTCAGGGTTAATATCTCACAATGGAGAAAAAAAAAATTGGTTAAAACGTATGTTCTACAATCTCCAGTGATTGGGGCACCCACTTTGCTGGACAATCATTATAGACATTGGCAAAGAACTTCACGAGCTTCTTGGAGACTATCGTTTTCACTGGCATCCTCAGTTGTTGGGCAGGGATGGCAGAACAAAGGGATCAGTTGCATGAGATTAAACAGACTGCTAAATATGATTACAATTTTCATAACTTTTTGTCTGACATATTACTGGCTTCTAACCTTTGTTTTCAGATATAAAGAAGCTCTTCTCCTCAAGTTACTGATGCCTGAAAACAATTTAGTGATTTACACTTGTGGGTAAAATTAAAACCATTTTTCTTTTCTCTTTACCTTATCCCTCCAGAAATTGGAGATTTGGGTTCTGTACAGCCTCATCAAGGTAAAAAAGACTGTCTCTCGACATATACAGAAATCTCAAAGTATACTGGAGAGCTATAAAAGAAAAACCCACCCAACTGATGTCAGGCCTGTGGCATCTATTATGTTTCACTGAATATTAAGTTGCAGTTTTGCTAATTAAGGTCTGTATTTACTAAGACTCACTTCTGAGATAGTTCCTTGTGGTTATGTTACATTGCTAAGAGGTTTAATTAAGTTATTAAAAAGGACACTCTGAGTTTGTTTCTAAAGTTTATCTCAGTAATCAGTCTTTAAATAAAGATCAGATGTTTCAGGGTCTACAACCAGGAGATTAACAGCAGGCTATAATCATTTAACAAGCTAAGTCAGATGACCTGGAGATGTCACTGGGCTATACCTAAGGGAAGTTCTTAAGTTCTTTCTTATGATTTTACTATTACTGCTAACTATATTGTTTTCTATATTGCCTGTTTCAAGAAGTGTTGTCCCTTACATTACCAAGTGTGTGACTGAGCCACTGATATAATGAGGGTACACAGTTCCTTATAAAATCCATAATTAAAATGGTGTGACTGTATATGAGAAGAAGCAACAAAAGGGAATATTTTCCTGGACCAAGAGACTAGTGAGACAGGTGCGGTCCACAGCCTTGCTGCACACAGGGCCTACCTAGTCCAGTAACAGCACCCTGAGTGGCCTATCAGTGAAATCTTCAACAGACCTGGGAATGAGCCTTCAGAGCACCATGGGACAAGTGAAAGTGAAGTTGCTCAGCCGTGTCCGACTCTTTGCGACCCCGTGGACTGTAGCCTACCAGGCTCCTCCGTCCATGGGATTCTCCAGGCAAGAGTACTGGAGTGGGTTGCCATTTCCTTCTAGAGGGGATCTCCCAAGACCCAGGTCTTCCGCACCGCGGGCAGACGCTTTAACCTCTGAGCCACCAAGGAAGCCCATGCGACAAGATGGTCACGAAATGCCCCAAATCATGGTCAAACTCATGGCCATAAAGGGGCCCTGCATGGCACTTGCTGTCTGCCTCTACAAAGATTAACTCATGGACACTATAGCTGCTGACCTTCAACATCCCTGAAAGGAGTTCAGGGCAAAAATCAGAAATTAGACACTCGTCCTGTGCTCTGAAAAAATGGACAAAACAGGCCTTCGGATAGTTAGATATTTTCAGGTAAAGATTTTCTTGAGCGCAAATTCTTGCATCTTCTAATACCTAGAAAAACGCTAAAATTGTTAATGATGACAGCTACTTTGGCTTATATATAACTAACACAATAAGAGGTTAAAGCCTACTTGGACAAACTTAGACAAGCGGCTACCTGGCTGTAAGTCTCCCTAAAACAACTGTCTACATAGGGGTTCAGCCTCATTCTTCTAAAAAGCAATGGTAAGACTTATTTTGTCTATTAAGGTTTAGGTTGTCAGTCTTTCAACTACTTCTAACTGGGTTTGTTAAACCCATATTCAAGATGTATATGAACACGCCACATGGCTCTATTCTACTAAACAGGCCAGCCAAAGTGTTGATTCTGTCTAGACCAGGACCAAAGTTACTACCAAATGTAACCTGATTCTTACTCTTGCTTGGATCACTGATTACAATAATTCTTTTACTGATTTTTGGTCTCTGCCTTTTAAACTACTTGTCTAGTTTGTTCTTTCTAAAGGATACCATGACTTCAAAGACAAAGTAATTGAGATACAAAGATTTTGGTCACCCTTCAAAATGGACTCCCTATATGTTCCACCCAGGTCACAGATACAATCATGGTTTACAAGTTCTCCTTGGTAGAAAAATATCTTGACTGTAATAATTGTAATCATCTTATTCTTGCTGTTTGCTCCTTCTATCTGTAATTGTATAACAAATTTTGTATCTAAGGGGCTTGAGGTTTTTTAAGCTACAAATGATTGTTCACGCTCCTACAACTTCTGCCTCCTCTAGCTATGACTTGGGGCCCTTGGATCAGAAACCCCGAATAAAAGGGTAAGGAGAATATACTGCTTCAACAACTTAAGGTGGGTGCCCCTCACCCACAGGAAGCAGTTACTGACAGATTTCTCTGCCCCTTTCCCCTGAGCAACAATATTCTCCTAAAAGAAAAAGGGGGAAATGAGAGAGTTAACTTCAGCTCCATTCCATTCAGTTGCTCAGTCGTGTCTGACTCTTTGCAACCCCATGGACCACAGCACCTCAAGCTTCCCTGTCCATCACCAACTCCCAGAGTTTATTCAAACTCATGTCTATCATGTCGGAGATGCCAGCCAACCATCTCATGCTCTGTCGTCTCCTTCTCCTCCTGCCTTCAGTCTTTCCCAGCATCAGGGTCTTTTCAAATGAGTTAGGTCTTCACATCAGGTGGCCAAAGTATTGGAGCTTCAGTTTCAGCACCAGTCCCTCCAATGAATATTCAGGACTGATTTCCTTTAGGATGGACTGGCTGGATCTCCTTGCAGTCCAAGGGACTCTCAAGAGTCTTCTCCAACACCACAGTTCAAAAGCATCAATTCTTCAGCGCTCAGTCTTCTTTATGGTCCAACTCTCATGTCCATACATGACCACTGGAAAAACCATAGCCTTGACTAGACGTATCTTTGTTGGCAAAGTTATGTCTCTGCTTCTTAACATGCTGCCTAAGTTGGTCATAGCTTTTCTTCCAAGCGGCAAACGTCTTTTAAATTTCATGGCTGCAGTCACCATCTGCAGTGATTTTGGAGCCCCCTAAAATAAAGTCTGTCACTGTTTCCATTGTTTCCCCATCTATTTGCCATTAACTGATGGGACCAGATGCCATGATCTTAGTTTTCTGAATGCTGAGTTTTAAGCCAACTTTTTCACTCTCCCTTTTCACTTTCATCAAGAGGTTCTTTAGTTCTTCTTCACTTTCTGCCATAAGGATGGTGTCATCTGCATATCTGAGGTTATTGATATTTCTCCCGGCAATTTTGATTCCAGCTTGTGCTTCATCCAGCCCAGCGTTTCTCATGATGTACTCTGCATATAAGTTAAATAAGCAGGGTGACAATATACAGCCTTCATGTACTCCTTTCCCGATTTGGAATCAGACTGTTGTTCCATGTCCAGTTCTAACTGTTGCTTCCTGACCTGCATACAGATTTCTCAAGAGGCAGGTAAGGTGGTCTGGTATTCTCATCTCTTTAAGAATTTCCCACAGTCTGTTGTGATCCATACAGTCAAAGGCTTTGGCATAGTCAATAAAGCAGAAGTAGGTATTTTTCTTGAACTCTCTTGCTTTTTTGATGATCCACGGGATGTTGACAATTTGATCTCTGGTTCCTCTGCCAGAGTTAACTTAGGTAGGTGGTTAAGGAGTTCAAGCCTAAGGCCCCTTTATGGAGGAGGTAAACATTCTTTCTTTTTCACATTCTTTTGCCTTAGAATAGTAAGCCTCTTAGGCAGCGGTATCTCTTGTTCAAGGACATGTCATTTTATTGAGCTTTGGATGAATGCTATGGGAAAAGGCCTGGGTAAAATTTCCACAGCCTTGAGCTCTGGGTTAACCTGTTCCTCCTAGCTAATCTCGTGCTGATGTCATCCCAGGATGCATGTTACAGGAAAGGTTTTGGGTGAAATTCTCACAGCCTTGAAGTATTTTTTTTTATCTATTCTCAGCTGCCAGTTGAGAGGTATTTAAGGCCTGCATTCCAGGCAGACGCTTTAACCTCTCAGCCACCAGGGAAGCCCTAAACTAGTGAGGTGGGTACTCTCCTGCCCCCTTCTGATGTCTATGTCAGAAGCTTTTTCTGTCACTTTCACTTTAAATAAAACCTACACAAAGCTCTGAGTGACTGAGACTGTCTTTGGTCCCGGAGTTAAACCTTCTCCATCAGAGACCACAAATCCGGTAAGCTACCAGATTCAATGGTGCTTGACTCTCAATACACTGAGTACTCACTGTAAGAGTAACAACTGAGGCATGGCAATGGTAAGAAGGCTGTGTCAGCTCTTGGGCCATTCTCTTTAAAAACAAGAGGCCCTGAAATTTAAATCACTGGGAAAAATAATCTCTCTAGCCCCTTTGTTTCACATGCCCTCTGGTTATGTGACGAAAAAACAAAAATTAGAATTTCAGACCTTAGTTTCCTTTGTCACTATTATGTAACTCTCAGTTAACTACTTTTATTTAAGATTTTTAATGTATTTACTAACTAAATTTACTAGGAGGTAGAGTACATTAACCAGATGAATTCTTCTCTTCTTGTTTTATATAATGAAAACTGAGTTGTTAGTTTACTTTCAAATGGCATGCTATTTTACTTTCAAAAGGTTGAAATGCACATGATTTAAGCTGGTTTAAGCTACCCCATGAGGCCAATCTGTTGATCTAGATGCAGTTGCTCTAATTACAAATTCACACTCCATAGATGGACAGCTATTACTAAAGACGGAAACTCGTATTCAGGGGTGATACTGCAGATTTTCTGTTATTCATACATCTGGAGAACTTATAATTAAAACATCAAATGCCGAAAATGTTTTTTCATTGGTGAAACTAATAGCTTGTTAATCAGAACAATGGTTGCTAGAAGTGGGTTCTCACTGGTAAAATTAGTGGCTGTTCATGTATGTAGATTGCCTAAAATATCTTAAACACAGATTATAAGAATCTAATGATACTCTTATTCAGGGATAGTGTATGAGACTCAAGTCTAGACGCCTAAACTGTTCTCTGTCCAGCTACTGATTGTGAGATATGATTAACTGGTGCCTAACAGAATCCTGTAATGAGAATATTATCGTTGTCTGCTTCAAGTGAACATTTCATAAAAGGAGTGATCTGAATACCTAAAAACACAGCAACCAAGCTTATAAGACAGGGTACATCATGTTTTATGCCTGTTTGCTAAGTAAGAATATTTAATGACTTCGCTGTATGGAAGAATATTTTTATCTGAGATTAGTTCTCATTATAACTCGGTAGCAACTTGGTACCCATCCATCTCAAGTTTTTCTGCGGTTACTATTATCTATCAAAAAGTCCTAAGAGTTGTGAATGACCAAACTGTGTCAGGTCAGTGTCCATCAGTATGATACAAAGAGTTGAGATCTGGCATCATGAACACGTCCTAAAACACTTGGATCATAGGGAAATCAGACACGTGAGCTAGAAAGAAAGTCACATAGAAGTAAAGGAGTCAACTTCAGCAGACAGATGTTTTTCTAGGATTCAAAGCCAAGACGTTTGATAAGATAAATTCTAATTGATCTACCATTTTAAAGCGTTTCAAAGGGGGCAAGGAGAGATAAATAAATGGTAGGTCTCATTACAAATTTCATGGCAATGAATGAAAATCAAAAATTACTTTAATGAATATTTTAATATATAATTGCCTTAATCAGGAGCAAATTCTTAATCACAATATTCATTCCTTATCTCCAGTGATATTTCAAGGCCCTTCTAACAATATTTAGGACATACCAAACCCCACTCCAGCACTCTTGCCTGGAAAATCCCATGGATGGAGGAACCTGATGGGCCACAGTCCATGGGGTCGTTAAGAGTCAGACACGACTGAGCAACTTCACTTTCATTTTTCACTTTCATGCACTGGAGAAGGAAATGGCAACCCACTCCAGTGTTCTTGCCTGGAGAATCTCAGGGACGGGGGAGCCTGGTGGGCTGCCATCTATGGGGTCACAAAGAGTTGGACACGACTGAAGCGACTTAGCAGCAGCAGCAGCAGCAGCAGTCCTATCAATAAGTAATTTTCTCTCTAAAGAAACTCCTCAAGGAGATTTTTTCTAAATTACCATGCCAATTTTGCTGCAGTTTTTAACGAAATGGTGTAGAGAGGACTAAAGGTACATATTAAATTTTTAAAAATAGAAACCAAGACAAAAGGTTTAAAAACACTTTTGAAAGAAGTTACAGGAGCAGCTTACGAGTGCTGCCAAGTGTTAGTCGATCAGTCATGTCCGACTCTTTGTAACCCCAAGGACTGTAGCCCTCAAGGCTCCTCTGTCCATGGAATTCTCCAGGTAAGAACAATGGAGTGGGTCGCCATTTCCTTCTCCAGGGGATCTTCCCGACCCGGAGATTGAACCAGGTCTCCTGCACTGCAGGCAGATTCTTTACCATCTGAGCCACCAGGAAAAGGATAGCCTATAATCTTATGAAAAAAGGCATTCAGGGTAATGCAAATTAAAACAACAATGAAATACCACTTCATCCACACTAGAATGGCTAAAGTTAGAATGACAGTACCAATTTTTGAAGATGTGGAACAATTCAAACTTAAATATTGCTAATGGGAATATAAAATTGTGTTACATTTGTTGTTTTTCAGTCCCTAAGTCATGTCTGACTCTTTGTGACCCATGGATTGCAGCACATGTGGCTTCCCTGTCCTTCACTATCTACCAGAATTTGTTCAAACTCATGTCCCCTGAGTCAGTGATGCCATCCAATCATCTCATCCTGTGTCACCCCCTTCTCCTCTTGCCCTCAATTTTTTCTCAGCATCAGGGTCCCTTTCAATGAGTCAATTCTTCATGTCAGGTGGCCAAAGTATTGGAGCTTCAGCTTCAGCATCAGTTCTTCCACTGAATATGCACGGTTGATTTCCTTTGGATTGACTGGTTTGGTCTCCTTGCCATCCAAGGGACTCTCAAGAGTTTTCTCCAGCACCACAATTTGAAAGTGTCAGTTCTTCGAGGCTCAGCCTTCTTTACGGTCCAACTTTCACATCCACACATGACTACTGGAAAAACCATAGCTTTGACTATATGGATCTTTATTGGTAAAGTGATAGCTTTGCTTTTTAACATGCTAAGTTTGTCATAGCTTTCCTTTCAAGGAGCAAGCGTCTTTTAATTTCATGGCTGCAGTCACCAGCCGCAATGATTTTGAAGCCAAAGAAAAGAAAATCTGTCATTGCTTTGACTTTTTCCCCTTCTATTCACCATGAAGTGATGGGACTGGATGCCATGATCTTAGTTTTTTGAATGCTGAGTTTTAAGCCAGCTTTTTCACTCTCCTCTTTCACCCTCATCAAGAGGCCCATTAGTTACTCTTCACTTTCTGCCATTAGGGCGATATCATCCATACATCTGAGGTTGTTGACATTTTTCCCAGCAAACTTGATTCCAGCTTGTGAATGCTCCAGCCCAGCATTTCGCATGATGCACTCAGCATACGTTAAATTAACAGGGTGACAATATACAGGCGTGTCGAACTCCTTACCCAATTTTGAACCAGTCAGTTGGTGCATGTAAGGTTCTAACTGTTGCTTCTTTACCTGCATACATTTTCCTCAGGAGACAGGTAAGGTGGTCTGGTATTTCCATCTCTTTAAGAATTTTCCACAGTATGTTGTGATCCACACAGTCAAATGCTTTAGGGTAGTCAATAAAACAGAAGCAGATGTTTTTCTGAAATTCCCTTGCTTTCTCTAAGGTCCAACAAATGTTGGCAATTTGATCTCTGGTTCTTTTGCCTTTTCTAAACCCAGTTTGTACATCTGGAAGTTTTCCGTTCACATAACTGCTGAAGCCTAGCTTGAAGGATTTTGAGCATAACCTTACTAGCATGTGAAATGAGCACAACTGTTCGGTAGTTTGAACATTCTTTGGCATTATTCTTCTTTGGGATTGGAATGAAAACTGACCTTTTCCAGTCCTGTGGCTACTGCCTAGTTTTCCAGTTTTGCTGACATATCGAGTGCAGCATTTTAACAGCATCACCTTTCAGGATTTGAAATAGCTCCGCTGGAATTCCATCACCTCCACGAGTTTTGTTCATTGTGATGCTTCCTAAGGCCCACTTGACTTCACACTCCAGGATGCCTGGCTCTAGGTGAGTGACCACACCATCATGGTTATCTGGGTAATTAAGACCTTTTTTGTATAGTTCTTCCATGTATTTTTGCCATCTCTTTTTAATCTCTTCTTAATCTCTTCTGCTTCTGTTAGGTTCTTAGCATTTCTGTCCTTTATTGTGCCCATCCTTGCATGAAATGTTCCTTTGAAATCTCCAATTTTCTTTAGGTCTCTAGTCTTTCCCCTTCTACTGTTTTCCTCTGCTTCTTTGTATTATTCATTGAAGACAGCCTTTTTATCTCTCCTAGCTATTCTCTGGAACTCTGCATTCAGTTGGGCTTATCTTTCCCTTTCTCCCTTGCTTTTCACTTCTTTTCTTTCCTCAGCTATTGTAAAGCCTTTTCAGACAACCACGATGCCTTCTTGCTTTTCTTTTTCTTTGGGATGGTTTTGGTCACAGCCTCCTGTACAATGTTATGAACTTCTGTCCATAGTTCTTCAGGCACTCTGTCTACCAGATCTAATCCCTTGAATCTATTCATCACTTTCACTGTATAGGGGGGATTTTATTTAGGTCATACCTGAATGGTCTAGTGGTTTTCCCTACTTTCTTTGAAGTTTCATACACTTTCCCTATTACCCTGTCATCCTATTCCTAAGAACATATCCAACAAAAAGTATAACATGTATCTACAAAAAGACTTATACACAAATATATGTAGCAGTTTTATAATAACCAAAAGCTGGACACAACATGAACGTCACTCAACAGGAGAATGGATAAACAGACTGTGGTACATTCATACAATGGAAAATTACTCAGCAAAAACAAACAAATGAAGTCTTGATACACAAAATAAAATGGATGCATCTTTAAGACGCTTATGCAAAGCAAAGAACAGACACAAGAGGTCATGCTGTATGATTACAGATATATAAAATTCAAGAACAGTTAATAGTAGTCTATCCTGATAGAAATCAGAACAGTGATTACTTGAGATAAAAGGGAGTTGAGTGGAAAGGAGCCTAGAAGGAATAGTGGTTCACAGGAGCATAAACTTATAAAACTTCAAACTGTATACATAAATCTGTGCATTTTACTAAAAACGAACTAAACTTTGCTTTCTAAAAGCAGAAGAGACGGGGGTTGAGGTAGCCAAAGAGAATCTTGACTGGTACAGATCCATGAAAACACTACAGAATAAATTATTTTGTATAGAATATAATTAAGAACTATGTTGATCTATTAAGTATATACTACAGACCATGCATGAATAGTAAATTATACTGCAACTTAAAGAAACCAAAACTAAAAACATACCAGAAGAAACAGTATAGCTATTCTTGCAAGGAGTTTTGAAATATTAAATATTTTTATCCTTCCTCAGTTTATAAAAAGAAACAGGCAACAAAGTGTTCCTAAAATCTTCATGAAGGAAAATTCACAGAACTAAAGCCTTGTAATAGAACTAAAGATCTTGTAATAGAACTAAAGATCTTGTAATAGAAAGATTACAAGAGATAATCTTGTAATCTTTCTTGTAATAGAAAGATTATCTGCCATTTCTTATATTCTATCAGCCAGATTATTTAAAAAGTACTCTGGATTGAGAATAAGGAGAAAAATGACTCAATATCACGTCATAAGCCTCTAACTAAGACTTGCTTTAAGTAAAATAAGCATAGCAGGATATTCTGGAGTTCTTATATCTCTGGTCTAAAAACTAATAATCCAACTCACTCACACTACCAAGAACATCAAAGCCCAATGAAACTTTCTGCAGTGATGGAAATGTTCAATATCTGCTAACATGTGGTTAATGGTCACTATGATAAACACCACAGAATTAAATCCATTGATTTCTAATCTATACCTTCTGACAAGTGGATAGTAAGAGACAAAGGACTCCACTGTCAGCAACACAAAAGCAAGGGAGCTATGACTTTGCTCCTGCTTTTAGGGCCTTTGGCCCCAAGGCTAACAGCACAACTCTGATTTTCTCAGCTGCTTGAAAAGAATGAGAGCACCTGTGGTCAGAAACACACCCTACCTAGCACAGTGCCTAGGACACAACAGGCACTCAGAAAATGCCTGTTTAACAAACAAATGTAACAAATGGAAGGACAGACAAGGTTCAAAGAAAAGGAAATTCTCATTTATGAGTACAACCTAATCTAGGCACTACACATATTATCTCACTTTTCACCACAGTCTTACGATAAAGGTATTATCACTCTCATTTTACAGACTGAAGGCAGTGTCAAGGAAGAATAAGTAACTTACCAAGGCTACTTGTGACAACAAGGTAAAACAAAACTTTCAACAAATGTATCCCAAATCATTGCATACATAACAATAATTGCCCTAAAAATGTGGCCTCAAGTAAGCCTATGGAAAAATAATTAAATGGTTCAAGTAAGTGACTTCCAAAAACTGCTTACTTTATATATCTGTCGAGATTAGTATTTTAGCTTTTTTCCCTGAAAAGAGGGGCAAAAAAACACCAAAAAAGTCATCATATAAAGAAGATGATTTACTTGCAGTTTTCCAGGCGCAAGTCCTTTCAAAACTTTGCTTCCTTGGGGAGCTATGACACCACAGAAGAAACACCCTGAGGGATCCAGGAGGAGAGCTGGAAGCTGCAAACCTTTGTGGAAACTTAAGAAAGAAAGTTCAAGGAGATCCAACCAGTCCATCCTAAACGACACCAGTCCTGGGTGTTCATTGGAAGGACTGATGCTGAGGCTGAAACTCCAGTACTTTGGCCACCTCATGCGAAGAGTTCACTCATTGGAAAAGACCCTGATGCTGGGAAAGATTGAGGGCAGGAGGAGAAGGGGACAACAGAGGATGAGATGGCTGGATGGCATCACCGACTCGATGCACATGAGTTTGGGTGAACTCCGGGAGTTGGTGATGGACAGGGCGGCCTGCCGTGCTGCGGTTCATGGGGTCGCAAAGAGTTGGACACGACTGAGCGACTGAACTAAACTGAACTGAACTGAAGAAAGAAAGTGGGATGTTCACTGAAAGCCTTCTATTAACCCAGCCACACAGCATTATCCAGCAAAGGAGCACACTACTTTTAATCACAGATTTTCTCAGTAGCAACATTTAGCTCTTTGAGGCAGTAACCCCAAAGACTTTAAGAGAAATTTGTTTATGCTTGATTTGAGAAGGAAAAAACTCTTTCTAGGTTTGATATAATAATTTCAAGTTAGCCTTCTTTACGTGTTTTTTTTTTTAAGTTTTAGGAGAATTCATTAAAAATCCAGGAATTTCCATGTTCATGCTGAATTATATTTAATCTACTTTATCGAGAAAGTGATATTTACCTAATAACTATGAAGCAGCTTTATACTTTATAGTATTATTTAGTTATAATTGAAAAACAACTATCTGAAAACAAGAGTGAAATCTTCCTGTTGAAAACAACCATAAAATCTTAAGTATTCTGATCAAATTTACAACTAGTAAGTATATTTTATTGTCTTTGTTTAAATTGAGTGGATATGTGCAAGCATTCTCTTTACATTTAATCATACATCTTAAATTTTCCTAAACAATTCTAATTTTAAACATTCTGTTCCATTCTTAAAAGCAGCCCTTATAATTGTCAGATGCACTTACTTGCTTAAGATACAGGTAAAACATTCTCTGAAATCTGTATTCTTGGTATCAAAGAGCCTAATAAATTCCAGGAAGAAATACCACACAAATAACTATGCTCAGATTAGTATGAAATAGAAACAGATGCGAAACTGAGTTTTCAACAATGATAAATGCTTTTTGTGCTCTTTTGATCACAGCATAAAACAGTATAAATTTACCATCTTAACCACTTTTAAGTGTACAGTAGTGTTAACTATATATGCCTTGGGCAGTAGATCTGTAGAGCTTTTCATCTTGAAAAACTGAAACTCTACACCCATCGAACAGCAACTTCTCCCAACAATGGCAATTACCATTTAGTTTCTATTTCCAAACAATAGGTTACTTTAGATTCCACATAACTGGAATCATACATTATTCATCTTTTGTGAATGGCTTGTTTCGCTTAGCATAATTTCTTCAAGGTTCATCCACATTATAGCATATAACAGGGTTGCTCTTTTTAGACTGAATACATATATGTATTCATACATACATATATGTTGTATACATCAACAGACATACATGTTGCTCTACATATTTATGACATTTTCTTTATATATTCATCTATCAATGGACAATTCCACCTCTTGGCTTTGTGAAAAATGCTGCAGTGAACATGTGTGTGCAACTATCTCTTCAAGAGCCTGTTTTTAATTCTTTTGGATAAATACCCAGAAGTGGGACTGCTGAATCATACAGAAGTTCTATTTTTAATTTTTTAAGAAACCCCTGTACCCTTTTCCATAGCAGCTGCACCATTTTCCGTTTCCATCAACAATACACAAAGGTTCCAGTTTTTCCACATCCTTGCCAACACTTGTTACTTTGAGCACGTGTTGGAATTGTTTTGGTTTTGGTTAGTGGCCATCCCAACATGTATGAGACACCTTATTGTGGTTTTGATTTGTATTTCCCTAGTAATAGTGCTGAGCATTTTTCTCATATGCTGTGTGACATCTTTAAAAAATTATTATTATTAGCAGCAGATGTATATATACCTATCTGCCCCCAGTTTTTGGCACAGAGTTCCTAAAACCTTGTGATTTCCTAAGTGATAAGAACACTAGGAGTGTTCTTTATTCTAATATTTGGTCTTTGACCCACGTTCCTGAGACCAGGATACCAAATCCCTTAGAATTTCCAGGGTATCAAGAGAGTCTCTAGTTCTAAAGAGGTGACCCTGGTGGGCTCCAGGATGGGGTATGGTCTCCAGAAAGATCAAGCTATATTACAAACTGAGAGGTTTCAGCCCTGACCCAAATTCGATATAAGAGAGAGGGGCTGAAAATAAAGTTGATATCACACCTAAGTCAGGAAGCCTAGATAAAAATCCTAATAGTATGAGTTTTGAGAGTTTCTAGGTTCATAAACACAGAGAGGTGCTGGGAGAGTGGTGGGCCCTGAGTGGGTGAGAAAGCTCTGTGCCCCTTCGGCATCTCTTCCATCTGGATATTTAATTATATCCTATGTTATATCCTTTTTTATAATAAACTGGCAAACAGTAAGTAAACTGATTTCCTAAGTTCTATAATTGAATTAATCAAACCTGAGCCAGGATTGTGAGAACCTCTGATTAATAGCTGATTGGTCAAAGCAGAGGTAACAACATGAATTTTTGATTGGCAGGGGGTGCGTAGTCTTGTGGGACTGAGTACTTAAACTGTGAGCTCTGACACTAGCAACAGATAGATACCATCAGAATTAAATTGTAGAGCACCCAGCTGGTGTCACAGAATTGCTTGGCGTGGGGAAAACCAGAAATGTCAGAAGTGAAGTGTTCAGTGTGGGAGTAAAGGAGATTGCACAGGAGGAAAGACTCTGAAATCTTTTCCCAGTACAATCTATTGGCTATTTGTATATCTTCTTTGAAATGCCTATTCAACTTTTGCCCATTTTTTAATTGGATTGTTTATTTTCTGTTGAGTTGTAGGAGTATTTATATATTCCTATATATATATTTATATAAGTATTTATATATTTAACACCTAATATTAACTCATTTACCAGATACATAGTTTGCAAATATTTTTCCCATTCCATAGGTTGTCTTTCACTGTATTGATTCTGTCCTTTAACAAGCAGAAGTTTGACGTAGTCCTATTTGCCTGTTTTTGCTTTTGTTCCCTGCTTTGGCGCATATCCAAGAAATCACTGCCAACTTCAGTCCCTTATGTTTTCTCTTAGGAGTTTTACAGTTTTTGGTCTTACCGAAATTCTGAGCTCATTTTTGTATATGATGTAAGGTCAGAGTCCAGCTTTATTCTTCTGCATGTGAATACCCAGTTTTCCCATCACCATTGTTGAAGAGACTATCTTTCCCTATTGTGCAACCTTGGCACCTTTGTTTAAAAGTATTTGACCATAAACATGATGGTTTATTCTGGGGCTCTACTCTGTTCCATTGGTCTGTATCTGTCTTTATGCCAGTATAATACTGGTTTGTTGTTTTTTGTTTGTTTTTTATTTTTATTTTTTACTGTTTAAAATACCTTTATTTAGATATACTTTATGCACAATAAACTGCACATATTTAAAATCAACTTTGATATCCATATACACAATGAATCAAGATAGATATTTTCATTACCACCTAAAGTTTCCTCTTGTGCCTCTGTAATCCATCCCCCCTTCCACATCCATCCCTAGGCAACCACTTATTTATATTCTGTCACTTAAAACAATTTGAGAATTTTTAGAATTTTATATAAATGGAATCTTAATGCTTCTTTTTATCAGTGTTGTTTCACTCCACCTAGTGACTTCAAGGTCCATATGGTTTGCTGTACTTATCAATGGTTCTTTCCTTTATATTGCTTAATAGTATTATTCCATTGTATGAATATTTAACAACTTGATAATCCATTTGCCTGTTAATGGATACTTACTGGTTTTTAATTTTTACCTATTGCAAAGAAAGCTGCCTTGAACATTCATGTAGAAGTCTTTGTGTGGACAGATGTTATCTTTTCTCTTTGGTAAATACCTAACAGTGGGATCACTGGGACATGTATGTTTAGCTTTTTAAGCAACTGACCAGCTGGTTTCCATCATGGCTGCATCATTTCCCACTCCTCAGGACAGGATATGAGAGTTCTAAATGCTCCGCATCCTCCTCAACACTTGGTACAGTGAGTTTTTAAAATATTTGCCTTTTTTATTGCTGAGTACCATATTATTTTGATTACTATAGCTTTGCAATATGTTTTGAAATCAAAAGTGTGAAGCCTAAGCTTTGTCTTTCTATATGAATTTTAGGATGTTTTTTCAATTTCTACAAATATGCCATTGGCACTTTGATAGGGATTGCTTTTGGCAGTATGGACATTTTAATAATATTAAGTCTTCCAATTCACAGACAGGGAAAGTCTTTCTATTTATTTGTGTCTTTGCTTTAATTTCTTACAGCCATGTACAACTCTAAGTTTTTAAAAGGCCATTCTGCTTCAGAAGCAAATTCCTAACTCACCTATCAAATAAAGAAATCTATTCATTGAATACAATCACTATTAGCCATACTAACTTACTCTACATAGTTCAAAAAAGGTAGCTAAACAAGGGTATTAATAGAGTCTTATTTACAAGAGCTAAATTAAGATAAAATACCAACAAGATCAGAATGATAAATCTCTAAACTTTAATAATTAAAAACAAAGCCATGAGGTAATCATCTACATTGTAAATGTTGTATTAATGTAGTTATAGTAACTCTTCAGTCTTTATTCTAACATCTAAACATTGACCAGCCATTTCTACCTTCCAAACCCTTTGGTAGGCACTGTGAAGCCTAAGTAAAATTAAAATATTCTTCCTAAAGAGTTCAGCTAATTGCTCAGAAAACTATTAATATGTGAAATAAACAGAAGAGAAAAAATACCATTTATAAAAGTAACAACAAAGATTAAAGTACCTAAGAAAAAAAGGGTTATAACTTGTTAAAAGTGTAAGACATTGTACAGTATGAAATTTTAACACATTAATGAGTTACTTAAGACTTGAGCAAACAATAAGCTATACCACGTTTGTGGACAGGAGAGCCATCATCCTAAAGATTTTTTTTTTGCCCAAGTTAATTCATATAAGTAACCAGCAAGATTTTTTGTTTGTTTATGGAATAGGCAAGTTGATCCTAAAATTCATATGGAAAGATATGCAAGAACAAATAGGAACAGCTGGAGAAAAAGTTGGTTTTTTAAAAAATGAGTTCTAAGATAGAGTTAGCACTATCAGATATTACTCCATTACTAATACAGACTATTCCTAGTACCCAGTAGACATATATACAACAGAACAAAAGTTCTAAAATAAACCCAGCCACGTACAGGAACTCAACACATGACAAAGATGATAAATCAAATTGGATGTTGAATAAACAAACAGTATTAGGTAGCCACCTGAAAAAGTAAATAGAAGCAATTCCATGACCTCAGAGCAGAATAAATTTCAAATGGAGAAAATATTTAAATGAAATGAAAAACAGAAAATATATAAGAAAACAGGATTTCCACTGCTAGCCAAGATAGAATAACGGAGACCTGATTTACTATTCCTCCTTTAAAAAATTTTTAATCAGACAAAATACATTAAATAATGGTTTTCAGGACTCTGGATTTCAGGCAATAGAAGGCAGCAATCCCCAAGACACAGCAAATTAAAAAAAAAATCAACCGTACAATTACCCCCAGTTTATGGCAACAGACACGGAGCTGTGATGAAACTGAATCCAAGGAACCAAGGAGCAAAAGTTCACAGCACAGAGTACCAAAGAGAAGGGAGCTGCAAGGAGGGGACCCCGTGCGTGTGCGCCCAGTCACGTCTGACTCTGCGACCCCATGGACTGCAGCCCACCAGGCTCCTCTGTTCATGGAATTTTCCAAGCAGGAATACTGGAGCAGGTTGCCATTTCCTATTCCAGGGATCTTCCTAACCTAAGGATCAAACCCAAGCTTTACTACTGAGCTACCTGGGAAATCTGAGGGAATCTCAGAGATCTGTAAAAACTCTCCAATATTTGAGAGTACAGAACACACATGCTAGGAAACTGCTGAAGTCCACCTGAAAGGATTACAGCCAACAGTGTCTGGCATTCACACAAGCTGTGAGAGTACTTGTTTTCCCAGGTCATTTTGTGAAAATTCCTAAGTTGCAGAGGCCACTGGGTAAGACTCAGGAAGGTCTTGCCCCAACAATGAATAATTCGTTCTCAACTGAGCACTGATCCAGCCCCACTTAATAAATCATAAAAGCAAGAACTGAAAGTATGAAATTAGTAATTTTACTGCATTCCTGAACAAAACTTAGTAAGATTTATAAAAATACAAAAATATCCAGCAGCCACTAAAGCAAAATCTAGCATCCAATCAAAGACTGCCAGGCATGCAAGGAACCAGAAAAATAGGACCCACTATGAAGGGACTAATTAATCAATCAAAATAGACCTAGAACTGAGGGACAAGTTAGAATTAGCAGAAAAAAAATTAAAAGTTATCATAACAGCGTTTATATGTTCAGTAAGTAGATGAAAATATATGTCCACCTAAGCTTATACACACACACACACGTTTAATGTGATCTAGTTATACAGTGGAATATTTTTCAGCCATAAAAAGAAATGAAGTATGGTACATGCTACAAGATGGATGAACCTCACAATCATGCTAAGTAAAAGAAACTAGTCATATCACTAATAGCATAATCCTGTTTCTATGAAATACCCAAAATCTACAATGACGGAAAGTAGATTAGTGGTTACCCAGGGCTGGAATAAGAAGGTGAAAGGAATGGGAAGTCATTGCTATTAGGTACAAGGTTTCTTTCTTGAATAACAAAAATGTTCTAAAATTAGATTATGAGAATAGTCATACAACTCTGTAAATATACTAATTATCCCCCAAAATAATATTTTAAAAATATTTAGTATTTAAATACTACATAAAATGTATTACAAAAAATAAACCACTGAAACGTACACTTTAAATGACTGGATTATATGGTACGTGAATTATATCTCAAAAGGCTTTTATTTTTTAAATAAAGTAAAAAAAAAAAGTAGACAGAGGCTACAAAAAAAGGTCTAAATTGAGCTTTTCTAAAAATGAAAACTATAATCTATGAGATAAAAATTACATTGGATTTGATTAATGGCTGATAAAAAAATAGGAAAATAATAGTAAATTTTAAGGTACAGAAGTAAACCTATTCAAATGAAAGTGAGAGGGGGAAAAAAAATCCAAAAAAACTGAACCATTAGTGAGCTCTTGGGCAGCTTAAAATGGCCTAATATATACTTTTTAAAAGGCCTAATATATAAGTAATTGTATATTAAGGAAGGGAAGCAGGCAGAAAAAAATATTTAAAGAAATAATAGTTGAAAGTTTCCTGAATTGATAAACTCTTTAAACCCACAGATACAAGAAATTCAAAGAGGCTTAAGCACAAAGTGAAGAAAAATATGCCATAATCAAATTCTCAAAACCAATGATAAAGAGAAAATCTTAAAAGCAGCCAGAGGAAAAAGCATGCATTACATCAGAGAAACAAAGATAAGGATATCAGATTTCTTGTAGGAACCAATGTAACTGATAAGACAACAGAACAAGGTCTTTAAAAGTGCATAAAGAAAAAAGAAAAAGGCCAGCCTTGAATCCCATACTAAGCAAAAACCTTTCAAAAGTAAAGGCATTTTCAAACACTCAAAAGATAAAAGAGATCTGAACTATAAGAAATGTTTGGAAAAAAAAACCTTCAGGCAGAAGGAAAATGATACCTTTTGGAATTCTGGCTCTACACAAAGGAATGAAGAGCACTAGCAGTGGTAACCACATGGTAAACACAGAAGACTCTTCTCAATTGCTCTTTAAAAGCTGATTGCTTTAACAAAAGTGAAAACAATGCAACACGGGGCTTATAATATACATGTAAGTAAAATGCTTAAGAACAACAGCATACAGGCCAGGGTGGGAGAATTAAACACCTAACAATTCGTTAATCACTTTGTTGAGATAAAGTTATGACTTAAAATCCTCTTAAATCATTAAGAGGAATGATTAGCCGGTTCACTTACAGATTTTGCGAGGCAAGACACATCACAACCACAACTCTAAGATAATCAAAAGGCAAATGATAAAGAGAAAACACATTTTAAAGTCATCACAGATAATAATTTCCTAATAATATACATGGGGTTCCTGGAACCTATCCCCAATGGATACTGAGGGACAACAGTATTTAACTATCCATAATATCAAGTCCTAACCAATACCGGTTAGAACTCCATGCTTTCCCTGCCATGGGTCCAGATTCAATCCCTGGTCAGAGAACTGAGATCCCACAAGATGTGCAGTGGGGCCAAAAATAATACGAAAAAAAAAAACAAATAAACCAAGTTTTAAAAACTTGAAAAGGTACTTTACGAAGGGACAAAGGGGATGAAGAGGGGTTATTTTAAATAGAGCCTATATTTACAACCTAGAAACCATGATAGGAATCCATGGCTTACAACCTATAAATATTTCTACCAATTTTATGAAAATTAACGTACATTTTCCTCAGTAGAGGAGCCACAAAGAAATACATAATTATATATCCATATACTGAAATAATATACGTCCTCTAAGACATATTTGAAAGCAAAAGTAAAAGTCACTCAGTCTTGTCTGACTCTTGCAACCCCATGGGCTATACAGTCCACGGAATTCTCCAGGCCAGAATACTGGAGTGGGTAGCCTTTCCCTTCTCCAGGGGATCTTCCCAACCCAGGAATTGAACAGGGATCTCCTGCATTGCAGGTGGATTCTTTACCAACCGAGCTATCAGGGAAGACATATTTAGACACGTACTTATTTTTAGGACAATGAAAGATTCTGTTGTAACATAAGTGGAAAAAAGTAATGATAAAATTATTTCATGTTTATCTTATTCATATGAAAATATATCTCTTTACAGAGGTACAAATATACACTGAACAATCTAATAGGCTAACTGTGGTAGTAATTAATGTTGTTCACCTAAAAGGCACATTCCTGTCTCTCTGTGGTTGGGTGGGACCACGTGCTAATTCTAGCCAATGAACTATAATGAAAATGGGTATTTAATTGTTGATCAAGACACTCCACAGCATTCTTTTCCCCTCTGGCACAGAGACCAGCTGTATTAGAGACTGTTCTGCTTATAAGCCTCGGTTCCCAAACAATTACAATAAGCAGAAACCCTTGCCAATCCACCATGGCTGTGAAACAGAAACAAGAATTAAATCTTTCTTTTAAACTAGGGGCTTTGGTCGTGGCTCAGCTGGTAAAGACTCTGCCTACAATGCAGGAGACCTCGGTTCAATTCCAGGATTAGGAAGATCCTCTGGAGAAGGGAACGGCTACCCACTCCAGTACTCTGGCCTGGAGAATTCGATGGTCACAAAGAGCCCAACATGACTGAGCGACTTTCACTGTCACTTTAAACAGCTGAGATTGAGAAGCAGCTTATTATTACAGTATAACCAAGCCGAAACTAACTGATAGAGACCACTCATGCTAGTAAAATCACTGATCTCTTTCTTTTCTTTATGTGATGTCTTTTTAAAAACGAGCACCTGTATCTTAAGAGACTTTATTTGGAGGTGGAGGACAGACACAGGTTTTAGCATGGGCCTTAGCATGAAGCAGATACTGACTCAACTCAGAGGCTTTTATCATCACATCTTAATTTAGAGCAGCTTGAAAGCATGATCAACTAGGATCTTCCAGCTTGCTTTGTTCCAATTCTGTCTGTGCTCACTGAGCAACCTAAGAGCAGTAAAGAAAAAAAAAAAAAAAGGCAAGGTACAATCAGTGGGACTAATGAACCATAATTTGCATGCGAGGACACAAACATACATACATCTGCACACACAAACATACATATATTTGTAAATACATAGAAAATCTCTGGTAAGTCGTAGAGGAGGTCAGCTTTGTCAACTGATCCTGAAGAGGGGAAATAAGCCACTACGTGACAGATGAGAGGGGGAATCTTACTCTCTGCTGTTTATACTTTTGTAGCTTTTAAACTTGAACCATGTGCATGTATTATCTAAAAAATAAAAAAAGGAAAAACAGGCAACTCTAGGTGAAGAGTATTCTGAGTGCTGTTTAGTGGGCCATATTTCAAAACCAGAAAGCCTAACAAAGGGACTTGCATGGACCAACGATAAACGTGTCAGGAACCCAGGATCAGGAACGCACCTCAAGTACAAGAAACATGATTACACAGGGCAGGAAAGGTCCACAGCACTAGTTTTTTTAATAGGTTCTAAAAGCTGCCCACTGATAGTCAGGAAAATGATGAAAAACTATCTCTAATGTCTCCAAAGTTAAGCCTTTTAATAATGAATCTTGATCTTCTGCGAAAGCTTCAGCATTGTTAAATTCCAACTCTTAACAAGATTCCCATCCCCCACCCCACCCCAAACCCCCCCCTCAACAGACTGAATTACTGTTTCCAAAGAAAATGAAAATGAGCTATGCAAAGCTTTATTTATATGTGAAAAGCATCCTAAAGTAGGAAAAGAACTCTTACCTACAATACATAAGGTAAACTGTAATTTCCCCTACTTTGTATCTGTGTAACACTTTGTACACACATTATACAGTGATTTTAAACTCTTGAGCAATCATTAATAAATCAATCGTTTTATTTATCTTGAACCATTCACAAGAGTACCTAACACTCGCTACCTGGCTTTACTAGAAATAAATGACATACGGTAGCTGACTTCATAGGCACAAACTCCATTTAGCTGAGGATGGCGAGTTCCTGGAAATGGCACTTGCACAGAGTCCGCAGTGTCCAGGGAGATCAGATCTGGCATTCTACACTGACAATGGCTCAGCTCCTTCCAATCACTGCACATTCATTGAAGTCAGGACTGTCTCTGGTCCTAATGTTTCTAGATGCTAACCACACAGCTGTGAGTTAAACCTCCAAGGTACGGTGCTCTTTATTAAGCTTTTCATTAAATCAAAGAACTTCCAACTATCCTTAATTACACACAAATCTTTACATCTTGTCTCCTTACACAATTCCTTGCAAAGGCTTCTTTAAGCTCGCATCTTACAGCTTAGTACTCTCCTATTGGGTCTTTCCGGAGAAGGCAATGGCACCCCACTCCAGTACTCTTGCCTGGAAAATCCCATGGACGGAGAAGCCTGATAGGCTGCAGTCCATGGGGTCGCTAAGTCCATGGGGGCATGACTGAGCGACTTCACTTTCACTTCACTTTCATGCATTGGAGAAGGAAATGGCAATCCAGTCCACTGTTCTTGCCTGGAAAATCCCAGGGATGGGGGGAGCCTGGTGGGCTGCTGTCTATGGGGTCGCACAGAGTTGGACACGACTGAAGCAACTTAGCAGCAGCAGCAGCAGCATTGGGTTTTTCTAACAAACACACTGTGCCTTTTCTCAACATTTGCAATCAAAATTGCCCCACCAGGACAAAGCACAGGGACAATAACACATTCAACTCAGATAATGGTTGAGGGCTAAGTAGCTAAGAATACACTAGTAGCACTAAGGGCACGCAGAAAAGATTTAACTATACCATAACCAATTGCAGGGGTCACCCGCCTATTCTCCCCTTCTCAGCACAGAATCTAATGATACCAACATTGTTTCAGGACCTTCTCCCACCTGCAGGGCCCATGTGGGCTGCTTTCACAGCACTTCAAAATGATCACTCACCCTCTGAGCTGCTGCTGCTGCTAAGTCGCTTCAGTCGTGTTCGGCTCTGTGTGACCCCGTGCGACCCCACAGATGGCAGCCCACCAGGCTCTACTAATGTACAAATATCTCAGCTCCCTCCACCCTCACTTGTTCTATAGTGGCTCCCAGATTTCCTGTGGAGTCAAACTTCAGCTGCTGCTGCTGCTGCTGCTGCTGCTGCTGCTGCTGCTGCTGCTGCTGCTGCTGCTGCTGCTGCTAAGTCGCTTCAGTCATGTCCAACTCTGTGCAACCCCGTAGACGGCAGCCCATGAGGCTCCCCCGTCCCTGGGATTCTCCAGGCAAGAACACTGGAGTGGGTTGCCATTTCCTTCTCCAATGCATGAAAGTGAAAAGTGTAAGTCGCTCAGTCGTGTCCAACTCTTAGCGACCCCATGACTGCGGTCCACCAGGCTCCTACGTCCATGGAATTTTTCAGGCAAGAGTGCTGGAGTGGGGTGCCATTGCCTTCTCTGAAACTTCAGCTACCACAATAGAAACTTGCTTGACAAGCACCTCCTGACCCTCTCACTTACCTATTCACTCTACTTTGACAACTGCCTGGGACCATCTCCTAAAGAAAGTACTTGCCTTGGAATCCTTAACTCAGTCTGTTTGCAGGGTACAGGTACAAGAAACAAGACACTGACTGCAGTTTTATGTATGCCTATTTATAACTAGTAGAATGTTTTGATGACAACAACAAAGCAGTACTACATATGGCTAAGTTAAATGGGTTATGTAAAAGGTACACCAAAAACTGGCATTATTTAAAAATTGCTTTTGAGGCAAAAGGGCTTCCCTGATAGCTCAGTTGGTAAAGAATCCGCCTGCAGTTCGATTCCTGGGTCAGGAAGATCCACTGGAGAAGGGATAGGGCTACCTACTCCAGTATTCTTGGACTTCCCTTGTGGCTCAGCTGGTAAAGAATCCACCTGCAATGAGGGAGACCTGGGTTCGATCCCTAGGTTGGGAAGATGCCTTGGAGAAGGGAAAGGCTACCCACTCTAGTATTCTGGCCTGGAGAATTTCATGGACTGTAGAGTCCATGGGGTTGCAAAGAGTCAGACACGACTGAGTGACTTTCACTTTCACCTTGTAGCATAAAACAACAAAATTTATTAATCCTATTCATAAATCTTAACATTAGAATAATATTTGTTTTTTGAAATCATTTTAAAATACAATCCTTAATCCAAAGCATGGATTTTTTTAAAATACAAGTTTATCGCTTAGCCTTTGGAATATTTAACATTTTTATTTTAGAAATTCCCAAAAGCATTTTAAAAAAATCCTTTAGCACTGAGCCTGGAAATGGTTTTTTTTTAATCTATTAACTTAGCCTCTAAAAATGTATTTGTTCAAAATAATCTGAGTAGGTCCTATTAAATAATACTTTAAGGTTTATCTCCCTTTTCCTGCCCTCTTGAGTAAGACAGATTTCATTAAATAAAGTATTTTTCCATTTTGGAGCAAAGTTGTTATTTCATTCAAGTTAACTGCAGTGTCTTGACATTTGTTACTATTGGCAAATAAGAGCAGGACACAAGGGGGAGGGAGGAAGAGGATATTTCCCCCATGCTGGAACAGAAACTATCTCCAGTCCCAACAATCATCCTATATACACACAAATATCACCATAGTAGCCGCAATGGTACTCTTAGGAGGAAGGAGAAAGCAGACTTCTGTGTGTTACTATGATCAAGAACAGTTCCTGTGGGTTCAGCATGGGAATGTTAGAGAATCTTTTATAACACAGCTCATACCTCTTTTCCAAGTATCCTAATATTTCAGAGGCATCTGTCTTTTGAGTGTCCATGACATTCACAGATAAGTCCTCCATGCAATACAGGTGATATAGAGAGATACTCATATATAGATATAGATATCACCCAGTTCTGTGTACTGAAGTCACTTCCCAGAGATCCGGGGTCAAGTATGAAATCTCTATCACAGCTCTTGCAGGACCCATTGCAAGGAAGAAACTATAAAATGCACTCAAACATATCCTAAGTGGATTTTTACTTCAAGCCTTTTTAGTCACAATAGTTTAAAATTAGACTTTGAGTTAGATTTCCAGTTCAAGATGGCAGAAAAGAAAGATGTGTGCTTATCTCCTGCTGCGAGAGCACCAAATTTGCAACTAGCTGTTGAACAACCATTGACAGGAGGGCACTGGAACTCACCAAAAAAAGATACCCCACATCCAAAGACAAATTAGAAGCTGCAACAAGACAGTTAGGAGGGGCACAATCATGATAAAATAAAATCCCATATCTGCTGGGTAGGTAACCCACAAACTAGAGAACAATAATACCAAAGAAGTTCTCTCACTGCTGTGAACATTCTAAGCCCCACATCAGGCTTCTCAGCCTGGGGACAACAAAGGGAAGGGAGATCCCCAGGGAATCTGACTTTGAAGGCCAGCAGGATTTGATTACAGGACTTCCACAGGACTAGGGGAAACAGAGATTCCACTCTTGGAAGGCACAACAAAATCTTACATGCACCAAGACCCAGGGGAGTGGAGCAGTGACCCCACAGGAGACTGAACCAGACATACCTGCTAGTGCTGGAGGGTCTCCTGTGGAGGCATCAGTGAGCAGTGGCTCACCGTGGGCACAGGCTCACTGGCAGCAGCAGTCCTGGAAGGGGCCCCTTGTCATAAGTCCTCTTGGAGGTCCCCACTAACCCTACCATAGAGCCCTACCCCAGGCCAAACAACTAACAGAGAGGGAGCACAACCCCACCCATCAGCAGACAACTGGATTAAAGTTTTACCAGAGCAAGACCCAGTTTTTCTATCTGCCAGTCCCTCCCATCAGGGAGCTGATACAACCCTCTTAGCCTCCTCCATCAGATGGCAGACAGAAGAAGCAAGAAGAACCACAATCCCACAGCTAGAACAGAAACCACATTACAGAAACTTAAGCAGGATGAAAAAGCAAAAAGTTACGTGTCAGATGAAGGGACACAATAAAACCCCAGAAAAACAACTAAATGTAGTGGAGATAGGCAACCTTCCAGAAAGAGAACATAGAATAATGATAGTGAAGATGAT
Organism: Capra hircus; assembly: GCF_001704415.2. Lineage (NCBI taxonomy): Eukaryota > Metazoa > Chordata > Mammalia > Artiodactyla > Bovidae > Capra > Capra hircus. The sequence continues at coordinate 83,116,354 of NC_030815.1, forward strand.
TCAGGACCTTGGGAAAACAACGGAGAAGGTGCAAGACCTAGAACTAAAGAACAAACAAACAGATGAATAATACACTAGAAGAAATCAACAACGGAATAATTGAGGCAGAAGCACAGATAAATGACCTGGAGGACAGAATGGTCGAAATCACTGCTGCAGAACGGAATATAGAAAACAGAATGAAAACAATGAAGACAGCCTAAGAGACATCTGAGACAACATTAAATACACCAACATTCACATTACAGGGGCCTAAGAAGGAGACGAGAAAGAAAAAGGACCTGAGAAAATACTGAAGAGATAGCAGCTGAAAACTTTCCGAACATGGGAAAGGAAATAATCAAGTCCAGGAAGCACAGACAGTTCCAGGCAGGATAAACCCAAGGAGGAACAACCCAAGACATACACTGACAAATCAAACTGACAAAAATTAAAGGCAGATAAAATATTAAAAACAACAAGGGAAAAATGACGAATAACATACAAGGGAACTCCCATAAGGTTATCGACTGATACCTCAACAGAAACTCTACAAACTAGAAGGGAATGGCATGATATATTTAAAGGGATGAAAGAGAAGAACTTACAACCAAGAATATTCTACTCAGCAAGACTTGTTCAGATCTGATGGAGAAATCAAAAGCTTTACAGACAAGCAAAAGTTAACTAAATTCAGCACTGCAAATCCAGCTTTACAACAAATACTAAAGGAACTTCTCTATGCAGGAAATACAAGGCAAGGAAAAGACCTACACAAAATAAGTCCAAAACAATTTTAAAAAATGGTAGTGGGATTATACATATTGATAATTACCTTAAATGTAAATGAATTAAATGCAGGAACCAAAAGACATAGACTGGCTGGGCAGATGAAAATATCATGTATGCACTTCCACTTACAACATCATTCTACTTAATCCCCCAAACTGTATGTGACTATTTTATACTGCTAGGTTAATCATGTTTCCATTATGGCTTGCAATTATAATGATCTTATTATAATAAGATCATTATTATTGCAACTATAATGATTTTATTTTTTGTGAAGCTACTGATTGTGAAAACTGATAAATGTCTTCTACTATTGTGATTTTTGCTTAATGAAATAACTGTTATGATTGGTCAATAGAAAAATAATAGAATTCTGTATCACAAAAACTATCATTTAATAGAAAAACCTGTAATTACTTTTTAAAATCCAGATGCAAATTAGACTTATCTTGGAACTTTTTGAAAAATACAAATGCCCCAGTACTGTTTTTCTTCAAAGCTCCAGATGTGTTTCTAAGATGCAGCCATGTTTTAAAACACCCAGACTATATGATGATCTTTTATCTAGTTAGTTTCATTTTTTTCTACTTCATATTCAGTGCTCCCATTTCATTTAATTTATGTTTTCCAATTTGTTGGTTTCTTTTTTTAATGTTCTTTATGTATGTAAATATATAAAATATGTATATATTTTTTTAAATGTATGAATTTTTGCTAGCTAAAAAGTTTATTACATTTTGATTCCACTTATTTGACTCAGTGTAAATAGAATGCTATATTTAAAATTTATATTCACTCAAAATTTTTATATATTTCCATGTATTTTGGCATCTAGTATTGCTACTAGAAGTGTAGAAAGTTTTCTGTCTTAGTGATTTAAAAAAAAAAATTGAATGACCCTTGAAACTTCTAATCCAGTTCTGAGAATATAAAGAAACATTATGCTGTAAAAAAAAAAACAAAATTAATATGTAATACAGCATTATTAACTAAAGTACAGATTTTGCTCAAATCTCACAAAATTTTATGCCAGTGTACATTATTTGTTTTCATACATTACTCAAGACTCCACATTGTATTTAATTACATTGATCAGCTTCAGCTGCATGCAACAAATTCTGGTAAATTCTCTTTTCATTTTTATTCTATTTTCCAATTTTCCAATTTTTCCTTGTTATGGCTTCTTAGATATATCCCTCATTTTAAAAGCAGACATTTAATTTCCAAATACATAGGAGTTTTAAAAATATCTTTGATATTAACTTTTCATTTTTGATACTAATTTCTCATTCAAATGCTCTCTTCTCTGCAATCACTTTCTGTGTTTCTGCAGTCTTCTAACTTTATTGAGACTTTCAATGGCTAAGCCATAGATCTCTTCTGGTAAATGTCACACTGCACTTGAAAATATGTGGGTCATTTTCAAGTATCTTTCAATACTGATCTCTAAGATAATTCCACAGTAATAAGAAAACACTCTCTGTATAATTTCAGTACCTTTACAGGATGAAATTTCTGCACCTGGTTTTATGTCTTTGGATATGTTCCAGTGTCTCTAAGCTTACCGTCTATGGGAACTTGAATTTGCATCCTACTATTGTGTGAAAATTGTATAAATCTTGATTATGTTGAATTAGTTCATAATGCTTTTCAGGTCTACTATATTCTACTTCTTTGTACATTCATTCTATTCATTTCTCAGAGTTTGATATTGAAACTCCAATTAAAAATCTTAATTTATCTACTAAAACAAACAATTATAATGTACAGTAGAACTATATGTAACTTTGTTCTGTATTTTCCAAGTTGTCTGTAAATGCGTTATCTTATTTTCACAATTTAAAAAATAAAAAAGAAAGATAAGAAAAATACAACAGAGGAAAAAAAACAGTAGTTTCAAATTAGAATATAATAGTGGGGTTAAAATCCCAACCTCAGTTGTGTTTGCTAGCTAAATTCTAAGCTTTTTTGAGTTTATTGCCAAAAAGGAAATAAATGCATGTTAAGATGTTTGTTTCACTTGATGCTTCCAAAAAGCTAATGACAATAGTACAATATAAAATTCTAAGAGTAGTTGAGAACAGCTCTCAAAATGTAAAATCAAAATGTTAATTCTGTTACACATTCGAGTCAAAGCAATTCTTCCCCAGCACCTATAAAAGAACGTGAAAATCAGAATGCTTTTCAGTTTAAGTCACACACACCAAATCTAGTTCTTAAAATATTTAACCATCTTCATCTTTAGTGCCTCTAACTTAAGAAGCAATATTCAACTTAAAAGGTGCTCTGTTATTACCTCCTTTACCAATAAATAAGATATTCTTAAAAATAAAACAAAGTATCTCATTTTAAATTATGTCCTATGTGATACTTTGACATTCAAATTAGAGATACAGAATTAATTAGAATCTAGACCTTTCACTTTAGCTGTTTTAGTATAGTTTTCAGTATATTGTTAACCACATGCATATATTCATATTATATATATATATATAATGACTAGTTATATACCAAAATGAAGCTTTTTCTCGTTTCTTTTAAAGGTTAAAAACATGCACGAGAAAGACACCATAAGACAGATCATTTTCACCACATACTGAAAAAAATAATTCACTTTGTGTGGGAATTATCAAGTGACATTTCCATCACAAGTTTCTATAAAACTAACGCTTTAAATCTAAAGAGCAAAATTACTTAATGATGACTTATTCCTTCATTGCCTGTCTTCATTGAGATAATGACTTAAGAGTATATTCCTTTCTCAATCTTTCAGTGATAACAAGCATGTTGTTACTAAATCTTCACATCCCCTCCTCCCTTCGTCAGTAATACTTGGCCCAGTGCCTTGTTCAAAGCAGTTGCTCAATAAATATTTGTTAAATAAATTCCATAGCACAGCTTATACGAATACAAATGAGGATAAATGAGCAAAATGCAGAGAATGATTCAGCTGAGACGGTCCTAAAATAAAGGACTTTGCAGAATTCATAATCTGTAATATTACAGCATTATGGATTGGATATAAAAAGATCAATATCATAAATTGCATAGCAGTGCCAAGAAAGTAATTTTACTTTCAAATTAGAACTTGAAGGAACAACAAATATCATCAGCATCAGGAACAAGATGTTTTTCTTTTGTGCAAAGTACATTGTCAACCAAATTTTACTGGTATAAAAGTAAACTATCTGAGAAATGAAATAAATATGCTATATCATGCAATTAGAACAAATTCACCCTGCCTAACTTGTTCAGCTTTTCAGACTGAAAGACAATCGGACCAAATTTTTGAACTGACTGGTGAATAAAGAACTCTAACAGAACTGCTCCTCTAGAATATGAATGATACTAAGAAAGGAGCTGAATAAAAGATGAAAAGAATAAAGTCAGAAAATGTTTAACTGAAAATAATGTATGGGCCATTCAGATTTGTTCTTTTGGTAAATAACTGTAGTTGAAAATCAAAAAGAATCAGAATATTTTTTAAAAATAGGATATAAAAGAACTCCCCTGTTCCCAAAGTTCAAGTTGGCATTTCATGAGATTTCCCTCTTATCAAACACTGTAAGATATATGCCTGGCCACTAAGCAAAGAAATGCCAAGAAATAACTAACCTGCGGGGGGGTGGGGGGGGGGGCGGAGTGGGGATCAAGAACAGCTGTTACAATAACTCATTCTAAGTATCCTTTCAGCAAATGCCTACAAAAGTAAGATTCATTTTAAATAAAAATTTAGTATTACCAAAAACATCTACCATCTAAAATACAGCACTCATAATTAACCCAACAAAATATCACAGCAACTACTTCCAGCATTATCTGTAACAGAAACCAACAGAACTTTTCATATAAAGACAGATTTCAACTTAAGTTGTAAACATATGAAAGATACTTTACAGTTAAAAAAAAAAAAACTAAAACTGCTACCTAAGACTAAAATTAAAACAAGCAAACAGGAAGGGACAGAACCAAGAGTCACAACTAACAGGTTAAATCTACAGTTTTAAAATCATCAAAGAACTGCAAAGTATAGTCAATGATCTGAATACCTTTGTTGGAGCAGTATCCATGAAAAGCTATAGAAAAAAAGAGAGAGAGAGAGAGAGAAGGGCTTAAAACTTTCAAATAAACTTGAGAATCCAGATGAGATGTACACATTCCAGTTAAATAACCTTGTATATCAGAAGTTAAAATCAACTTCACTTTGGAAATTGTTTTCTAAGTTAATCCCTGGCTAATATGTTAGTCAGCACTTCGAGAAATTAAATAAATTAGACTAAACAACCTTGGAGGCTAAAAATAAAAAAATGTAAAGAAACAGTATTTGAAAATTGGTTATCTCCTGCTGCACCACTCTTTTTGTCTTCAATACAATCTCTCCACTTTTCACCCTCAGCAACCCCTGCACCTACTTACCTCACTCATAAATGTGTCTGACCTAAGTGAATACCAGCTTTGACACAGAGATAAACCAATCTACCCAAGTTTTCCTTTCTATTTAAAGACAATTATAAAAGTAATTTTAATGTGAAGGCCTCAAAGGACTTACTAAGATCAAAAATATTCTGTAGCTAGCATGGGAAGAGAAACAAAATACTGGCTACTAAAATTGTTTTTTCCCAGTGTAGCAAAAAAAAAAAGTAGATTTAAAGCTATCATTTCTTACCTTATTTATATTATTTTCTGACTCCGACCCCTTCCAAATAAATTAGGTTTCTGTGCCACACATTAAACATCAGAGAGGCCTCTTGAAAGGTAATTTGTTTTACCCAAAACAAACACCCTGTCTGCCAGGAACACCACCAGTATCAATGCTTTTGGATCTGTGAAATACTCTTTAAAATGAAGGTACTAGAGCACAGTCAAGATTTAAGTTAGCCACTCTGAAAAATTTGTACTTCATCAGTAAATAATTAACTTTAAATAACCTTCTACCTGAGGCTCTCCCATGAGATCTTTGCATTTTTTATGAAGAACTCCCCCACCCCCAGCTCCACCCCCGTAAGCTTAGTTACGATTTAATAGTAAGCAATATATGAACTCTTTAGTATAATAAAAATACATAACAATAGCCTCAGAAGAGTTTTGTTTTATTCTTCCTCTTACAAGAAATCTTTGAAGAGAAACCGTTAACGTTTTTCCCAAGGCAGAGAAGATTATCAACTCGGCGCCAAGCCTCCTCCGCGGCTCTGACAAATACTGAGCCAGCCTCATCTGGAGCGTTTCTGCCCTGAAGATCACATTCAGAAGCAGGGCGAGGAACACACTGCATTTTCACTGTTCTGAGTCACCGAACCTTTTGTGCAAGCACACATGTGAGGGAAATGTTTGATTCTGAGCCTGAAACCCTCCCAACCATGACTGACTGTCTCAGCATGCCTGCTGTACCCCCTGCCTTGCCCACTGCTGGCACACTTGATATATCAGAGACCATTTTAGGAGCCCTGGTTGTCATGGAGGCACCAGGCCAGGCACTTAACATGCGTCCCTTTCATTTCATTCTCCCAACAACTCTGCAGACTTTTTAAACAGAGGAGAGAATTCAGGCTCCAAAAGGTTATTAACAATCTAGCTGTGTTCAGTCCTTGAGTGGAGAGACACCAGCTTTCCCTGGTGTCCCGGAGCCTAACTACTAGAATTAGCTCTTTAAAAACTCTACCATCAGTTTTTCTTCCCCAGAGATTTCAACCATACTATGGTTCCCCTACAGGCTAGTTCTCCTTCAAACCCTCCAAGTTTAATTTTTTCAAATAAGGCAGAAAACATCACCTCCATGAGAGCAGGGACTATCTCCAGCAGTAACTTATTTTAAGCACTTAAGGCAGGGGTGGGGGGGGGGGGTTGGGGGTGCAGGTAGGGATGGGGGAAGCCTGCCAGAGTAGGTATTTATTACAGGTTGAAGGAATGAAATATCTGGAAGATTAGGGCTATAATGACAGCCAACTTGCAAAGTATTAGGTTGGTGAAAAAGCAACTGTGGTTTCAGACCAAAAATTTCAAATCACTATAAATAGGCTCAAACACATCTTTGTTAAACAAAATAGGAACCGTGACAATCAATACGGTTTTGCCAACGAGAAATAAGTTGGTTCATTCCTGTAGCGTAAAAAATTTGTGCTTCAGGATTTGACGAACTCTTGGAAAGCATTTTCTGCCTCCTGCTGGTTGTGGAAGCATTTTCCCTGCAAAAAGTTGTCAGAATGCTTGAAGATGTGGTAGTTGATTGGCAAGAGGTTGAGAAGGGCAGATGAGGCAAAACTTCATAGCCCAATTTGTTCAACTTTGGAAGCGCCAGTTGTACAGTGTGCGGTCAGGCGCTGTCGTGGAGAATTGGACCCTTTCTGGTGACCAACATCGGCGGCAGGTGTTGCAGTTTTTAGCCAGCGCATCTCAACAATTTGCTGAGCACACTTCTCAGATGTAATGGTTTCAGACAGCTACAGTGGATCAGACCAGCAGCAGACCACCAAACGGTGTCCATGACCTTTTTCAGTGCAAGCCTGGCTTTGGGAAGTGCTTTGGAGCTTCTTCTCAGTCCAGCTACTAAGCTGGTTGTTGCCAGTTGTCTATGAAATCCACTTTTTGTCACACATCAAGCCAATCAAGAAATGGTTTACTGTTGTTGCATAGAATAGGAGCAGACAACACTTCAAAATGACAGTTTTTTTAAATTTCCAGTCAGCTCCTGAGGCACCCACTTATCGAGCTTTATCACCTTTCCAATTTGCTTCAAATGCCCAAAGACTATAGAATGGCTTGAGTTTTTCAGCAACTTCTCCTGTAGCTGTAAGAGGATCAGTTCCAGTGATCTTCTCAACAGGTCGTTGTCAACTTCCAATGGCCAGCCACCACGCTTCTCATCTTCAAGGCTTTGTCTCCTTGACAAAACGTCTTGAACCACCCCTGCACTGTACGTTCATCAGCAGTTCCTGGGCCAAATGCGCTGTTCATGTTGTGAGTTGTTTCCACTGCTTTATGATCCATTTTGAACTCAAATAAGAAAATCACTTAAATTTGCTTTTTGATTTCCATAGTATAAAATAAACAGCAAGTAAGAAGTCATTAGCAAAAAAAAAAAAAGCAAGAAATAACATTAAAATATGTATAACATAACCACATTTTAAGAGTATATTCCAATATCAAGCAGGAAAGTTCAACAATGTAAAATCACAATTACTTTCATACCAACCTAATAGCATGAGCTTGGAAGGACCTGAATTGTGTACTTAGCTTGCTTACTTTTCCAAGTTTACTAGATAATTATTCATCTCTCTAAATTCAACTTTACAAATACTATTTATGTTGCATCATCTAAAAAGTAGCAGAGGAATAACTAGATGTTCAATAAATCATTTACATATAACTGTGAAGCAGCTTTATCTGTCGGAAATAAAAAGCAGGTAATCAAGACTTTCCCAAAAAGAAGTTGCATCAATTTTGCTAAAATTACATCTCGAATCCCTCAGAGGGAAAAATGGACAACTGTGAAATTTCTAGATAATCTCTTAAAAATCTTCCAGAAAACACCAGTCCAGTCAATTCAGAGTTCCCCCGAGACTACGTCAGAAATATCCAAGAAATGTCACTGGTACGCACCAGTGCCTTCCTTCCATCCTAAAAATCCACAAAATGGTTTCCTTCTAGCTCTCTCCAACCCTAATGAAATCTGGGGAAATCCATTCTCATTCTAAGGCACAGAGCAGTTAATCTGTGTCGACTGTCAGCTCCTAGCATTAATACCATCTCTGTAACCCAGTTACTCTACTTTCCCTTCATCTTTATGCCCAAACACTCTATGTGGCAGCAACACTGAAACTGTGTTAAGTGTCCGCCTTTTTATTGTTGCCTGAGAATTAGACTCAAAGCAGATGACTAACATGATACCATCAGAAATAAAGATGCTGAAGAAATAAGCAAGTACACAAATCAAGGAAATAAATTCACACTATGCACAGAGTAAGTATACACATGTCATGAATAAAAAGAAAAATGAACATTACAGACTTTGATGAGTTTCAGTTACTAAAACTCAGTAACCTAGTACATGAAACTCTTGAAGAAAAATTATTTCCTCTTTAATCAGTGCCCCAGGTTAACAGCATTCCTTTTCTATTAAGAAAACTATGCTTCTATCACTGCAAACAATGAATATGCATGATTATTTTACACAGTAAGCATTCAATAAATTCTTGAACTAATGAATAAATTTTCCCTGTCTACTGATATCTAGCATGATTTTTAAAATCCCAAAAAGAAGGGGGGAAGATCAATGCTGTATCTGTTCAATTTTATTTGATGAGTATCCAATACACCATGAATTAATGCTTTTAAATAACAACCCTGACCTCAATTAGAGCTTCTCCAATAAAATTATTTACTGTTACAATATACTCTTTAAACAATAGAATATAATGGCAGACACTGAAAAAGAGTTTTTCTTCAATTTAAGACAAACCAAGAAAATCTTTTAAGGCAGTAATTACCGTCAATTTTCTCTACTAGTCTGGAAAAAATTTTTAAAGTAAAATAAATTGAAGATGTGTACCAACTATTAAATCCTATAAATTATCAAACACAGAGATTATGCAGTAATGTATAGTCTTTAAATTTTGTTTCTATATTAAAGAGGAAAGGAAATGTGCTATGTCATTTATGGAGGGTCCTATTTAAGGGACAAGAATATATAGCAATCAAAAAGATTCAGATTTCTGGCCTCAAGGAGGTTCACAGGAAAATAAAAAACCTGACTGTGGGGAATTTCCTGGTGGTCCAGGAAATTCAAGTAGGGGAACTAAGATCCCACAAGCCTTGTGGCCAAAAAAAAAAAAAGAAAAAAATAGAGCCTGACTGTATCCAACACTTTTTCCCTGGGTATTTCTCTCATCCAGATACCTAGCTCCAAATTCAACTAAAAGCCCTTCTCACTTCCCTTCTTCCTCCTGCTTCCTAACTGATAACTCATTAGGATCTTATCTTTACTCAGTTTCTCTTTAGCATTAATGTATATAGTTTCTTTCACATGATTCACTGATACTGCAGCAGGAAAACAGGTAAAATTCATGCCACTGCATACGGCAAGAACTGAGTGAATGGCTAATGAGAGGTTGATGGGGTCTGCTTAGGAATAAAACCTGGGTCAATCTGCTCCTTCTAAGAGTAGTGCCCAGTTTATCACGGAGGTGGGCCAGACAAATAGTGACCACATAACAAAGGACAGAGGAGCAAAAACAGGAATTAAACATCCCATGTTAAATGTACACACGTGAAATACCCTGGGATCTATGGGAATTCAACTTACAGATAAAATAGATTGTAACAGAAATGTCAAGGGACCAAAGTTTTTAAAAAATTAAAAGGTAATATATTGAAAGGCAGAGTGGGGAGAATAATGTATATTAATGTTTACAAACCAACCCCACTGGGAAAGAATCTTCACAATCCTATAACAAGTATTGGTGAAGATGTGGAATAATTGATAATTGCTAATGAGAATGCTGGTGGTACAGCTGCTTTGGAAAAAAAGTCTGGCAGTTCATGGAGTTACCATGTGATCCAGAAATTCTACTCCTAGGTATATATCCGAAGGAACTCAAAACAAATGTCCACACAGAAACTTGTATGTGAATGTTCGTAGCAGCATTATTCATAATTGCCCTAAAAGTTCACTCACAAATGGATAAAACTGTATAAATTTGGCTTGGCCACTTCACATTTATAGACACAGTCACACATGTAGGTAGATAAGCACACTGATGCTATCTGTGTGCAGCAAGGACTGGAAAACCTCCAAATAACCATTTATTTATTAGCATTAAATAAATGACAATTAAGCCATACAATGCAACAATTTGTTGTTTAGCCGCCGAGTCATGTCCATCTCTTCTATGATCCTGTGAACTGTAGCCCACCAGGCTCCTCTGTCCATGGGATTTCCCAAGCAAGAATACTGGAGTGGATTGCCATTTCCTTCTCCAGGAGATCTTTCCAACCCAAGGGTCAAACTAAAATCTCCTCCTGCATTAGCAGGCGGATTCTTTACTACTGAGCCACCAGGGAAGCCCTACAATGCAAAAATATGCAATCATTAAAAAGACCACTCTTGTGGGAAGGAGAGGGGAACACACACACACAAAAGAGAACCACTCTTGCTGGTATGGCACAATTTGCAGAAACTTAAAATATGAGTAGAAAACTGAAGGGAAAGAAGACATTAGTAGAAAGGGAGACTAATTATATTCATACATCTGTTTTGACTTTAAAAACGTGCATATACTATTTTCAGAAAACTGAGGGAAAAACAAATTGAGAAGGATGGTACCAGGTTGCCATTTGCTGAGGATGAGGTCTCAAGCCTTCCCTACAAACCCAATAAAAACAAATCCCCACTTTGCATCCTAAGTTACTTCACTTATCACATCCAAACAAACTGATTTAGTATCATTTTTCCCAGGAAGACAAGACTGTCACTAAGGGATACATGGAGGAATTCTAGGGGAAGTTCATTTCCTTAAGCCCTTGGGTTAATCTTGTTGAGATTAGACCCTTCCGTTATCTGGGCTTGTAATCTAAATAAGAGTATTGTGATTATATATGGTGCACCAGTTCTTGCCTCAATATTCTGCTTGGTGATATCTTCTGACATTAATTCACTGATCACTACCTCAGGAGAGCAAGCCACACTGCATTTTTTTCTCCATAAAGAAGGAAAATTTACTCCAATGACTTGGCTGACAGAAACTTCCTTTAAAACATAGACATTTAAAGGTATATATGTATACATTTAAATCCACATATCCTACTTTATGGTATTATACTTCATATCTATTTTGGTCTAAGCAGTAATTAAAACCAAATGAGGCAGTTCTACACGTACTAATACAGAACAATCTTTTTGCTAAGAAACACTGAAAACAATGCGCAAAACAATGTGCTGTATGCTGCGGTGCTTGGGTACGGTGAGAATGTATACATGTAAACGTGCCAGTCTATTTCTAGAAGGATTCACAAAGGACTAGCAGTGTAAGCTGCCTCCAGGTTTCGACATCCGGTTGCTGAGACCGGCTTTTCTCTATATATAATACTCCTGTTTACCTTTGGAATTAAGAATTCTGTACCAAGTAAATGTTACTTGTCCTAAAACCAAATGCTACTCAAAAAGGTCCTTAGAAGAGGTATACATAACAAGACACAAGGACTGTGTGTGTCCTTCACCCGGGCCATCTCCTCGGCAGTGCACACCAGTGGGACCTGGGCACAGCCTAAGCGAGAGGGCTTCACCTCCTTCAGCGCCAGGCGCTAAGGTGGAGCTGGGCAGGTGCCAGTGAAGACACGGACTTACTGCAACCCCTTCCTCCTCCTCTCTCCTCCTCCAGTCCCCAGGGGCCTCTTATTCAATGTAGAAACCTTCCGCTCTACACTCTACTTTCTGTGAAATGGACCTTAGTTTCCAACTGCCCATCAATCTAAAAACATTTCTAATAAATTTCTGTGTTTGAACATTTTCTAAATTAATGTTCTGACCACTCCAGCTCACCTGGTTTATCAAAGGCTATGAGCGGGAAACAGTTTACATCAATAAGAACCCTACACACCGAGGTGTACACACTCCACGCCACAGAAAGCGGACTGAAAATTCTCTCAAATGTAGATTAAGCTGGGGTGTTTACAAAGCGTTTCCACATAGATCATCACATTACACGCCTTCCACAAGCTTCAGGGTCAATCCTGGCAAACCCTACGGCTCCCAAATTGGATTTATAAAGTCTTCAAGAATTGTAGAAGAGGCACTAATAATAAAGCAGCTATCAAACGGCTGCTTTTCTACCTGCAATTTCTCAGAAGTGACAACTCTGGGCATTCATCACACTGAACGGTTCAAGTGCCATCAACGTGACATTCCTTCCAGAAGCAAGACAGGGGAATTATCCCGAGGTCTGGGGTGTGCTAGTGCGCGCGCTGGGGTGAGGACGAGTGCAATGAGAACCAGGGCGAGGATCTGGCTTCTGCGCCCGGCCAAGGAACGCCGCCCCAGACGGGATTTCCCACAGAGCAGCGGAGGTTTGGCAAACGCCAAATAAACGATGCAGCTCCGGTGCCGGCGCGTTCAGCGCGCTCGGGGAATCCTTTGGAGTGATTCGGAGGTTCAGATTCCTTAAGGGCTAACCGAGCTTGCAACCCAGGAGGCGGTATCAACTCGAATTTAGGAAAATCCCGAGGCGCCGAACAGACGCCAGCAATTTAGAAAGGTGACCCTCGGGCCATCCTGCTGGGGTAGGAGGATGCAAAACAGATAAAGTTACAGCTCTCAACAAACGCAGATGGAAACTCGGGGTAGGGGGGCGCTCCCAGAGCCAGGCTCCTGAAGGGGGTGTGGCCGACTAGTGCTTTTAGGGGGTGGCGTGGAGGCGTGTCAGTAGGGCCTTGGGAGACGCCTCTGCTGCCCTAGGTGGGTGGGCTAGGACCCCCCCCCCCGACCCCGAGCCCGGCGCCGCGTGTCCCAGGCGCCCCGCCATGCTCTCGCTTGCCGGCTCACCGGTGATATCCAGGTACAGATCGTCCTGCTGGTCCAGGTGGTGCAGTTCCTGCGACGTGGAGCTGCGGCTCTTCTTCACTCCCGGAGAGGACGACGAGCACCGCCGCGAGCAGGGGGGCGCGGCGGCCCAGTTCGGCCGCCGGTCGCTCTTCCGCTTCATGGAGGCGGCCGCGGCCCGTCAGGGGACCACGACCATGGCCTCGCGCGCCCACTAGCCCGCCGAAGCCCCCGCCAACCCCGCGCGCGGGCGCTCGGGGCGGCGGGCGCGGAGCGGCGCTGCGGCGACGGCAGGCGCTGGCGGAGCCGGGCGGGATGTGGCCGCGCGAGAGCCGGAGGAGGGGCCTGGCCCACCGCGCCTGCCCCGCTCCCTCCTGCGGCCGCCGCGGGACCCGCGCAGCAGCCCTCGCTACAGCGCCTCCTGCCGCTGCCGGCGCCCCCCAGCCCGCCCCCAGGTGCCCGCAGCCCGCTGGCGCGGCCGAGGCGAAGGTGCTGCCGCCAGCGGCTGGAGCTGCTCGGGATAACCGCGCGCGCCCACCGTGGCCACTGACGCTGCAGCAGAGGCGCCAGAGCACAGCGGGCCGCGGCTCCTGGGGACCCCAGGAGGGCTGTTCCGTGGAGCTTCATTCACAAAAAAGGGCCCACAAACCTCCTCGGGGCCCGCAGACTGAGCCCTTTCATTGGTCAGCGGGGCGTGACGTCACGTAGACGGGGCTTTTCTACCGGCAGGTAGTTGGTGACGCCATAAAGAAAAGTCTGAGTGGTTCCGCCAATCAAAGATAAAAGTGTGCTCGTGACCCTTGGCAACCTCCCCTACTTTTCTGCTGCTTCTGTGTTACCGGAGTGCCTAGACCCCCGTTCCTAACTCCCTCTAGAGAGTCACCGAAGCTTTACCCAGCCGAACAACTTAACTCCAGTTCTTTGGCATATATATTATTTTAAGTATTTCTTCGTTTTCCCTGCAATTTTGCCGAGTGAAAGGGGCTCTCGCCATGGCTACTGGCTTGGAAGAGTATGAACTTCTTAAACTGTCTGCTGTTATTATAGACTTAATGTAGAGTTGATTTCAGAACTTAGCAACTATTAAATCAGCTACGCTCTTTTTATTTATTTCATTCTGACCTATGCCCACAATTCAAATAGACCAGGCAAAGGGTCTATTAAGAGGCAAAAAAAAGTCTACCGTGGAAACAACGATTTACCGTAATGGTTTGCACCTCGAAGTCCTTCATCTCGGAATCCTGCATCCAAATTGACTCAGTAGTTATGCATGCCAGGTGCTAAGTTTTGTTACTGTTTTTTTAACCTAAGGTATCAACAGGTCCTTAGGTAAAATACTATGTTGAATGTTGAAGTAAAAGAAGTATTGAAGCAAGTGACGAATTTAATCCTTTACCTTTTATCAGGCAAACTGTAAAATTATATTCCTTTTTTTTTCTACTGGGTTAAAATAATGCCTGGTCTTTCTAGAACTTAACCAAAACTGTCATTTTGGAAGGCCTTTAAATTTCCATGATGGCATGGAAAAGACTGACAAGACTGGAGGGCAGTATTTAGATTTCATATCCCCAAATTCTACATTTTGAAAGGTATTCCTAATTTTTCACCAGTATTTTAACGTTTTACACTGCAATTGCTGCCAGCCTCTAGAAGAAAAAAGATGACTTTGAGTCAGTTCCCCAGGAAGCCTCTCAGAAATGCAAATTTCCATGAAGTACCTCCCAGAGGGACATTGACTTCTACTGTTAAGGCCTTTGCCTAAAGCACTACTAATTAAGGAGAAATGGGGTTTGGGAAAAGCTGTGTCTGTGTGACTGTGGCTTTTGAACAGCCTGGAACTAGAGGTCTGCCACTTAGACCTGAAACTTAGTAATCATGTTCATTCTCCCCTTTTCCCATAAGGAAATCAGTCAGGGAAGGTCTTAAATTTAAAATGGTCTACATGTTGTCTGTAAGGGCAGCAAAGAAGCAAGAGAGTTGGGAGGCTGTGAAGTACGTTGCAAACAGAGCCTATGCAAGCAGAAACCTACCCATCCCACTTCCTTTGTTTTGACCGAGAAGAGAAGGCCTTTCGCACTGAACTGAGGCTCAGTGATAGAAAGGCTGCCGTTTTTCAGACTACCTGTCATTTTACAAGAGTAGGTCTTGGTTTTTGTTTTATTGTCTTGATGCCGAGCAGAGCCCTGTGGGACTCCTGGGCATGGAGGCCGTTTTGTCCTCCATTTCTTATAGGCAAGACTCGAGCCTCCATGACTTTCTCTCAGTTCCAAATGGCAGAACAGTTACTAAAGAAAAGAGGACCAGCAAGGAAACCAGCT
Source organism: Capra hircus (assembly GCF_001704415.2). NCBI lineage: Eukaryota > Metazoa > Chordata > Mammalia > Artiodactyla > Bovidae > Capra > Capra hircus. The sequence continues at coordinate 83,131,972 of NC_030815.1, forward strand.
GAAGCAAGATTAAACTACCAGAGAGGCTTATCACTTCATGGCAAATCGATGGGGAAACAGTGGAAACAGTGACAGACTTTATTTTAGGGGGCTCCAAAATCACTGCAGATGGTGACTGCAGCCATGAAATTAAAAAGACGCTTACTCCTTGGAAGAAAAATTATGACCAACCTAGACAGCATATTAAAGAGCAGAGACATTACTTTGCCAACAAAGGTCCATCTAGTCAAGGCTATGGTTTTTCCAGTAGTCGTGTATGGATGTGGGAGTTGGACTATAAAGAAAGCTGAGTGCCGAAGAATTGATGCTTTTGAGCTGTGGTGTTGGGAGAAGACTCTTGAGAGTCCCTTGGACTGCAAGAAGATCCAACCAATCCATCCTAAAGGAAATCAGTCCTGAATATCCATTGGAAGGACAGATGCTGAAGCTGAAACTCTAATACTTTGGCCACCTGATGCAAAGAACTGACTCATTGGAAAAGACCCTTGTTCTGGGAAAGATTGAAGGCAGGAAGAGAAGGGGATGACAGAGGATGAGATGGTTGGATGGCATCACTGACTCGATGGACATGAGTTTGAGTAAACTCTGGGAGTTGTTGATGGACAGGGAGGCCTGGAGTGCTGCAGTCCATGGGGGTCACAAAGAGTCGGACACGACTGAGTGACTGAACTGAACTGAGGCGTATCAAGATTAGGAAGCTGGACCACCTAAGACCCTGCACACATGGTAATTTTGTCAGCAGCCACACCCTCTTGAAACTTTTCGGAAGAAAGAATACAAGACTGTTACTGCCTTGGTCTTTATCGAATCCTCCTTCTGACTATATAACCTTTCTCTGCTCACCAGGGAGCAGGGCACAGTCCTTGTGCTAGCCTGCTGTGTTCCCCCTTTGCCTGGCAAAGTAATAAAGCCATTCTTTCTTTCTCCTCCGTAACTCTGTCTCCACATTTCCGTTTGGCACTGGTGCACAAAGAGCCAAGATTTTGGCAACAGTATTGAGGTATAATTGACATATAACTTTTTTTTTAATTTATTTTTTTATTTTTTTAATTTTAAAATCTTTAATTCTTACATGCGTTATTAGTTTCAGTTGTACACATAGTGAGTTGAGCAAATATCACAGTAAATCTGGTTAACATTGAGTAGGTCTTGTTTTGAATAGAGGATACATGGGAGTTGTCCAGTTGGCTCCTTAGATTAAAGAAATTCAAGTACTCTCTGACATTCTGTTTATTGGAGAGTGACTTATCTAAATGTCAGGCTAAGATTAAGACGTCAAGAAGTTCACTTATATCAATTTGTTTTCTCTCACCTTCAAATGCAATGTTCAGTCTAGAAACTCTAATAAAATACATATGATTTCAGTAAAAGAAAAAGTTAAAAATATCAATAACTATACTGTTAAGCATTTTCACATTTTACAAACATTAATATTATATGGTTTTGTTAAGTATAACATCATTAAGAGAGAAATTATATGATGACACTTTGAAATTATGTAGAAATATCTTCTGTTTTGGGGAATAGGTATTCCATATATGAAGCATAGGCTTCCCTGATAGCTCAGCTGGTAAAGAATCCGCCTACAATGCTGGAGAACCCAGTTCAATTTCTGGGTCAGGAAGATTCTCTGGAGAAAGGATAGGCTACCCACTCCAGTATTCTTGGGCTTCCCTGGTGGCTCAGTTCGTAAAGAAGCTGCCTGTAATGCGGGAGACCTGGGTTTGATCCCTGGGTTGGGAAGATCACCTGGACGGGGAGGGCATGGGAACCCACTCCACTATTCTTGCCTGGAGAATGCCTATGGACAGAGGAGCCTGACGGGCTGCAGTCCATAGGGTCACAAAGAGTTCGACACAACTCAATAACTGAGCACACCATAGCATGTGAAGTATACACATCAAAGTTTATATTTTGTTTTTAGGTTGTATTTAGACAGTTGCAGAAAAGTGCTATTACTCTTTGATACTTGTTTTGAGTATAACACATCTCTTCAACAAATTAACTCTTGCCACTGTTCAATAAGCTGAACTCTGGGCTCTTGAGAATTTGGCCACAGGAAATAAAGTTTAGCTTGCTTTTTTGGTTGGCTAGTTTGTTTTGCAGATTGACCATTGATCATAGAATTTTAGAGCCTGAACGCACCTTAGACAATATTTGGTGCAAGGCTATCCTTTCACAGTGAGGACCTAGGGACCCACATAAGTGGCAGTGGCAGCGCTTGGGGCCAGAATCCAGACATTTTCCAGGGTTCCGATTGTCTTTCCTTGAACTGGCAGCTTAGAGAACAAGCGCAAGTGCTTCTGGTTGTGATCTCAACATCATGGGTAGCACAGTGTAAAGTTAAAAAGGGAAGGGAGGGGCTCTCTAAAATAGTCCTTTCTACTAGGTGAACTGACACTGAAAGGAAAACGAATATGGAACATTTTCTTATATATTTTAGGTGACTCATTACCCTAAAATTAATAAAAACTAGTGGGTATGTATGTAATGCTAAAGTTTCAAATGATAATATAAATTTCAGAATCAGTGAACTACAGCTTTAACTATATGAAGATAATTTGTTTAAGATCAAATTGTCATAAAGACTTAGAGGGTTTAGAGAGGGTTTAGATAGTTTTGAATGTATTTTTCCTAAATACATTAGGAAATCTTCACTAGCTCAAATCTTCTAGTTCAAATCTTCATTAGCATATTTAAGGAGAACTGGTTTTATTTCATTGCTTCTTCTGGTAATCTCAATGTTAATCTGAAATCCTTCATGTTCCTGAGACTGAAATTCTCTTAGAATTACAAGAAAGAAGAAAATGATATGTAATTATATATATTTGTGTATGTGTGTGTGTATATATACATGTATATATATATATATATATAGTTGTTTTTTTTAGCTACCACCACATGCTGGACACAGTACTAAGGGCTTCACACAAATGCCCTATTTGATGCTTTGGTTCTTGCTTTCTAGATGAGCACTTCCTCATTTGGACAGGTCAAGGCAGTTACCTCATCCACATTCTGCAATGAGTTTGGTTTGAAAATCCATGTCTCTTTCTTGGGGCCAGCACAATTCATCACAGGTTGAGAACAGAGTCTGAAGAAATCTTTCCTTGTAGGTGGGTTTCTGAAATTGAATAACCTCTGTGTGTGCTGAGTTGCTCAGTCGTGTCCAACTCTGCAACCCCATAGACTGTAGCCTGTCAGGCTTTTCTTTCCATGAGGATTCTCCAGGCAAGAATACTGGCGTGGGTTGCCATTCCCTTCTCCAGGGCATCTTCCCAACCCAGGGATCAAGCCCAGGTCTCCCGCATTGCAGGGGTATTCTTTACCATCTGAGCCACCAGGGAAGCACTATAGTTGTGTAAATGTAAATTTTGATTGATGTTTTGGACCTCAGATCAGACCCTAGTGTTATAGATTTTAAAAACAATAATCTTGAAGGTAACTTGGGTTCATTTCTTCCCACCAAATAATAATAATAATAGTAATAATAGTGGAATAATGGAATGTTGGAGTGAAGGTGGGATAGAGAATGAAGAGAATTCTGGTTGAGTCATATGATCAAGTATGACTTGATCACCCCAAAGCCAAAGAGGCTTGTGCTTAAGGAACTGAGTGAGAAATGCCAAACTCTTTCACATTACCTTTACCTTGTAAAACATGCTTAAATGCCTTTCACGTACTCTCAGATATTCAATATGTCAATAGAGTAGAATTTAGTAATTTGAAAAAAAAAGGAAAATTATTAAAGATCAGTACATTCATGAGCTCCCTGGCTAAACGCTTCTACCAAAGGTGAATGAAAGTACATGCTCATTATTAGCTTTTTAAATCTAGGTTTTATTTTATGATAGTGGCTTTTTACTTCCAAGAATTTTTAGTAAGGGATTATTCTTTTTCTCTTGTTTTATTGCACATGACCTGAACTTCCCAGGTGGCTCAGTAGGTAAAGAATACGCCTGCAGTGTTGAGACAAAGGAGACGCAGGTTCCATCCCTGGGTCAGAAAGATCCCCTGGAGGAGAGCATGGCAACTCATTCCAGTATTCTTGCCTGGAGAATTCCATGGACTAAGGAGCCTGGGAGGCTACAGTCCATGGACTTTCAAAAGAGTTGGACAGGACCAAATCAAATGAGCACGCATGCACATATGACCAAATAATACATGAACACATGATTATAATTTTTTTATTTAAATGCAAAACAGAAATATATATGTGTGTATGTATATGTAGATTGTCGTTGTTCTGTCGCTAAGTCGTTTCTGACTCTTGCAACCCCAGAGATGGCAGCATGCTAGGCTTCCCTGTCCTTCACTATCTCCCAGAGTTTGCTCAAATTCATATCCATTGAGTTGGTGATGCTATGTAACCATCTCATCCTCTGTCATCCCCTTCTCCTTTTGCCTTCAATCTTTCCCAGCATCAGGGTCTTTTCCAATGAGTTGGCTCTTTGCATCAGGTGGCCAAAGTTTTGGAGCTTCAGCTTCAGCAGCAGTCCTTCCAATGAGTATTCAGGGTTGATTTCCTTTAGGATGGATTAGTTTGATCTCCTTGCAGTCCAAGGGACTCTCAAGATAATATTCTGAACCAAATCCTATGAACTGTCCTATAGATACTGAAATCCCCACCAGGTGGAAGGAAGAATTTAACTGCATGATGCCCAGACTAGAACCATGACATACATTGCTACAATTCCAAGAACTGACCTCAAGGAAAGGGGAACAAACCAACCCTGAAGTAAAAGATGAACTGTACCTAAGATAGTCAGGATGATATGATCAGAGCACCAATGACCAATTCTGAGCTGAGTGTCAGAGCTGACTGTGCTGTTTCTTCATGTAGCCCCCTTCCTCTGTTTATAAAATCTCTTGCCCCTTGATTGTCAGAGATTGGGGTGAGTTGGCCTTTGGACAGGCGGGTGCCTCCCCTACTCCCCCAATCCTGTTGCCAGAATCTGATGTAAAGGAAACTTTCAGTAGATGTGATTTATATCTAAATATACAGACTGTTAAGGTGGTTATCTATAAGGACAGGATTGTTACTGAAACTGGGGTCCAGCTGCTTGCTGCTCAGAAGCTAAGAAAGAGGCCAGGGTGGTGAAAAAGGCAGAGGAACCAGAGATCAAATTGCCAACATCCACTGGATCATCGAAAAAGCAAGAGAATTCCAGAAAAAAAATCTACTTTTGGTTTATTGACTATGCCAAAGCCTTTGACTGTGTGGATCACAACAAACTGGAAAATTCTTAAAGAAATGGGAATACCAGACCACCTTACCTACCTCCTGAGAAACCTGTATGCAGGTCAAGAAGCAACAGTTAGAGCCGAACATGGAACAGCACACTAGTTCAAAATTGGGAAAGGAGTGTGTCAGAGCCATGTTTTGTCACTCTGTTTGGTTATCTTATATCTAGAGTACATAATGCGAAATACTGGGCTGGATAAATCACAAGCTGGAATCAAGATTGCCAGGAGAAATATCAATAACTTCAGATATGCAAATGACATCACCCTTATGGCAGAAAGCAAAGAACAGAAGAGTGTCTTGATGAAGGTGAAAGAGGAGAGGGAAAAAGCCAGCTTGAAACTCAACATTTAAAAACCGAAGATCATGGCACCCAGTCCGGTCACTTCATGGCCTATCGATGGGGAAACAATGGAAACGGTGACAGATTATATTTTCTTGGGCTCCAGAATCAATGCGGATGGTGACTGCAGCCATGAAATTAAAACCCACTTGCTCCTTGGAAGAAAAGCTTAGTGTGTTAAAAAGCAGAGACATGACATTGCCTATAAAAGTCTGTCTAGTCAAAGCTATGATTTTTCCAGTAGTCATGTATGGATGTAAAAGTTGGAACATAAAGAAGGCTGAGTGCCAAAGGATTGATGCTTTTGAACTGTGGAGTTGGAGAAGACTCTTGAGGGTCCCTTGAACTGCAAGGAGATCCAACCAGTCAATCCTAAAGGAAATCGACCCTGACTATTCATTGGAAGGACTGATGCTGAAGCAGAAACTCCAATACCTTGGCCACCTGATGCGAAGACCTGACTCATTGGAAAAGACCCTGATGCTGGGAAAGATTGAAGGCAGAGGGAGAAGGGGATCACAGAGAATGAGATGGTTGGATGGCATCACCAACTTGATGGACACGAGTTTGAGCAAGCTACGGGAGTTGGTGAAGGACATGGAAGCCTGGCGTGCTGCAGTCCATGGGGTTGCAGACATGACTGAGTGACTGAACAACAACACCAACATACTCTCCAGCAAGAAATGACATGTTTAGGACAGCTGGAGACATTTATATATGGACTGGGAAGTATGTGATATTAAGGAAATACTGTTATAAGTTTGGGATATGATAATAATATGGCTACATAGGATAATGATCTTATTCTGGTGGTACACCTGAACTGTAGCTCCCCAAAATTAGTATTTTGAACAATTTGATGGTATTAGGAGGTGAGGCCTTTGGTAGCTTATTAGATTTAGATGAAGTCAAGAGGGTATGGCCTGCATGTTGTGATTAGCACTCTTATAAGAAGAGGGAAAGAGTGAGGACACATCTAGAAGATAGTTGTCAACAAACCAGGAAGAGAGCCATCACCAGCAATCGACTCCAGCAGCACCTTTGACCTCCAGGAGGTAGCAGTGAGCTGTGGCTTGAAGCAAGATCTTAGTTCCCTGCCCAAGAATTGAACCTGACTTCCCTGGTGGCTCAGACAGTAAAGTGTCTGTCTACAATGTGGGAGACCTGGGTTCAATCCCTGGGTTGGGAAGTTCCTTGGAGAAGGAAATGGCAATCCACTCCAGTACTCTTGCCTAGAAAATCCCATGGACGGAGGAGCCTGGTGTCCATGGGGTCGCAAAGAGTCAGACATGACTGAGCGACTTCACTTTCACTTTCAGTTCAGTTCAGTCACTCAGTCGTGTCCGACTCTGCCACCTCATGGACTATAGCATGCTAGGCTTTCCTACCCATCACCAACTCCTGGAGCTTGCTCAAATTCATGTCCATCAAGTCGGTGATGGCATCCCACCTCTGTCGTTCCCTTCTCCTCCTGCCTTCAATCTTTCCCAGCATCAGGCTCTTTTCCAATGAGTCAGTTCTTTGCATCAGGTGAATCCCATCCAATGAGTCAGTTCTTTGCATCAGAACCTTAGTAGCCTGGGTGAAAACCAGGAATCCTAGCCCCTAGCCCACCAGGGGATAGAGGCTGGAAGATAAGTTGTCCTCACTCTTGCCCTCATTGAAAACTGAATTTATCAAGGAGGCAAAAACTGTACAAACAGGTACAAAGTTTATTACGAGAGGCAGAGCACAGTAAGTGGGGAGCACACAGAGAAACTCTTCACTTAAGACAGAAGGGAGTGGAGATAGACACCCCGAGAAGAGAGTTTGTGGGAGTCCTCCCTAATGAGGAGGAGTACACCAGAGAGGTGATCCAAGTGACTTAGACAGGGCAGTTCTTCCTGATCTTTGTTTACCTTTGGTCAATTATCTTATTTCTTTTTCATATCTGACCTGTCCTAGGGTTCTCCCCAACATGCACGTGCATTTTTTACCAACATGGATTCCAGTATAGAAGCCTTGGGGAGGTTGATGCCACCTGTTATGGGGAGGCACCGTCCCCATTTTTGAAAACTCCCCCAAGGAGTTTTTCTGCATATATGTAGTCAGGGAGATCTCCTTGTCCTCAAGACTGAGAAATATGTGGTCTCTTTATCTTTTGTCCATGCAGGATTCAGCTCCTCCTTGCTCCTGCCATGATCTTTGCCTTGAGCATCTGTCCACAAGGGACAGATTCCAGCTGCTCAGCCTGGGGTCTATCTATCTCCTGCTTCACCTGATCTTGGACTTCTCATGTTCTGAAATAATAGAAATAATCGTCTGTTGTATAAACCACTCAGACTGTGGTATTTTTGTTATAGCAGCCCAAGCCAGCTAATATATCCAGTAAGATACATACTAAAGAACTTATGGATAAAGTGTCAGAGTGTAACCATTTAAATGATTCTGTGAGTGTGTACCTTATATCACCTTCTATCTGCCTGTCCTTCTATCTATGCAGCAACCATGGCAAAGTAATAAAAATTGTCAAATCCAGGTAATGGTTGCTTGTTTTTTCATTGTCTTTCCACCTTTTTCCTGTGTTTGAAATTTTTATAATCAAAGTCAATTTTTCTTTATATTCCTACAGATTTTTCAATTCTTACTTTGATTTTTCTTGGGGTCACATTCAATGGCTAAACTAATTTGAGGAAAATGTATATATTCACAGCATTGAATTTCTTTAATTAATGGTAAAGGTATAACTTTCAATTTACTTATGTCTTTTGATGCCCTTCAGTAAGTAAACCATCATAGGTTTACTAGGAGGCATTGCATGATTTTGCTGCAATTGTGAAAGGGCCCTTTTTACTCTTACATAGTTTCTGCTTGGTCTTTGCTGATGGATAGGGAAACTTATTGACTTTATGTGTTGTTCTTGTGGGCTTCCCAGCTGGCGCTAATGGTAAAGAACCCACCTATCAATGCAGAAGACATATGAGATGAGGTTTTGATTCCTGGATTGGGACGATTCCCTGGAGGAGAGCATGACAACCCATTTCAGTATGCTTCCCTGGAGAATCCCATGGACAGAGGAGCCTGGAAAGCTACAGTCCATAGGGTCACAAAGAGTTGGACACATCCGAAGTGACTTAGCACACAGCACATTGTTCTTTTATCCTATGATTGGTGCTAAAAGGTATAGCCTCTATTTATAGTAAGAAATGCAAACTTTTTTCTCATTAAATATATACATCTCAAGCTTCTTTTGTTCACCAGGGAGATAGCATTTTAAATTATTTTCCAGACTAATTTCAGTTCCTTCTCCTGGCTTTTCACAAGGCCCAGAGGTCTACTGGTACAAAAGAAATTACAACTATTACAATCTGACCAAAAAGGAAAACCAACTACATCTGGGAGACTCTTGTTTATACCAAGGCCAAGCAACTATTTTAGCCCCATCTTTGGGCAATGCAGTCTCTCATCATCTCATTTTTGTAATTGTAAAGGAGGCTTTGTGAGGATTTATTAATCTTATGTTGAGAGTAAACTCTGGGGGTATGGTCGGTAAAATTTTGATTTCAACTACAGAAATTTCCTGCTGTATTTATTTCCAATAGGCTTAAAAAAAAATCAAGGCATAATTCAGTTCAGTTCAGTCGCTCAGTCGTGTCTCTTTGTGACCCCATGAATCACAGCACGCCAGACCTCCCTGTCCATCACCAACTCCAGGAGTCCACCCAAACCCATATTCATCAAGTCGGTGATGCCATCCAACCATTCCATCCTCAGTCGTCCCCTTCTCCTCCTGCTCTCAATCCTTCCCAGCATTAGGGTCTTTTCCAATGAGTCAACTCTTCGCATGAGGTGGCCAAAGTATTGGAGTTTCCGCTTCAACATCTGCTGCTGCTGCTAAGTCGCTTCAGTCATGTCCGACTCTGTGCGACCCCATAGACGGCAACCCACTAGGCTCCTCTGTCCCTGGGATTCTCCAGGCAAGAATACTGGAGTGGGTTGCCATTTCCTTCTCCAGTGCATGAAAGTGAAAAGTGAAAGTGAAATCGCTCAGTCGTGCCCGACTCTTAGCGACCCCAGGGACTGCAGCCTACCAGGCTTCTCCATCCATGGGATTTTCCAGGCAAGAGTACTTGAGTGGGGTGCCATTGCCTTCTCTGAGCTTTAACATCAACATACAATAAAAGCAAAGATTTAGGTATTGGTTCAGTGAGTTTTAAAACTATATACACTTGTGTAATTGAGGCAGGAGGTAGTACACCTGACCCCACCCTCGTCCAGTGTAGATACTCCAAGAGGAAAATAGCCAGAACAACTGAGGGAGGAGGCTGAGCCTTGCCCAGGCAGAAGATATAAGACCACGTATTTCTCATTCTTGAAGTCAGGAGACCTCCTCGACCACACATATGCAGAAAGACTGTGCTGTGCTGTGCTGTGCTTCATTGCTCAGTCATGTCCGACTTTGCAACCCCATGGACTGCAGCCACTTGGAGGTCAAAGGAGAGTGATGTCAAGAGATGCTCTGCCCATATGCCTCTTAGGTAGAATTCATCTTGGCTAAGAGATGTGTATGCACACATGGGAGGATCCCGTGATATACCAAATATGGACTCTGAACCAGGCAAGTCAAAATGATTGGCCAAAGGAAACCCGGAAGAAACATCCCATAAAAGTAATTCAAACTACCATGAGGGTGCCACTCTCTCTGAGCCCACCTGTGTGTCTATCCACTACATGTATCTCTTTTTCCTCCTAATAAATCCTTTACTTGTTTTACTGCTTTCCATCTTTGTGGGAATACTGTTTCTGCAAAGCCAACAAGCCAGGGCCTTGCCATTGACCACTGGTCTAGTGGCTAGGATTTGGTGCTCTCACTGCCATGACCTGACCTCAGTCTCTGGCCGTGAACAGAAGCCCCCTTCAAGCCACTGCAGGCTGAAGCCACCTGAGGTCATAACAATCACCCAAAACAAGATACAGAATCATGGGCCCTTTAAAAATACCATTCATGCAAAGATGAGCATCGTTCCCTGTGTCAGGCCTTTATCTTGACCATCCCCTTGCCATTGCAATTCATCCCCCACTCTTCCATTGTCCCTTCTGGCTGCTCTCCATCGTCTCTGACACCTGTTGGTACCATGCCTCAGTTTCTGAAACTTTCCTTCTGTTCTCTCACCCTGACTGAGCTGGATGGTCTCTGCTTCCTGGAGTTTTGGTCCTTTTCTTCACTGTAGGACTTGGCTGTTCTCTGCTGGACTCTGCAAAATTTGCTGCAGACCCAAGTTGTCCCTGCCTTTGGCCCCAGCTGCTGGGCCAAGACCACCAGGCTTCCTCCCGCTGAGGCTTGGTGGTGGTATGACAGAGCTTGTGTGGATAGTAATCAGGAGAGATAATCAGGTAATCTGAAGTAGCTGATAGCTTCCTTCAATTCAGTTCAGTTCAGTTCAGTCGCTCAGTCGTGTCCGACTCTTTGCGACCCCATGAATCCCAGCACACCAGGCCTCCCTGTCCATCATCAACTCCCGGAGTTCACTCAGATTCACATCAACCGAGCCAGTGATGCCATCCAACCATCTCATCCTCTGTCGTCCCCTTCTCCCCCTGCCCCCAATCCCTCCCAGCATCAGAGTCTTTTCCAATGAGTCAGCTCTTCACATGAGGTGGCCAAAATACTGAAGTTTCAATTTAGCATCATTCCTTCCAAAGAACACCCAGGGTTGATCTCCTTCAGAATGGACTGGTTGGGTCTCCTTGCAGTCCAAGGGACTCTCAAGAGTTTTCTCCAACACCACAGTTCAAAAGCATCAATTCTTCGGTGCTCAGCCTTCTTCACAGTCCGACTCTCACATCCATACATGACTACAGGAAAAACCATAGCCTTGACTAGACGGGCCTACATCAGCAAAGTAATGTCTCTGCTTTTGAATATACTATCTAGGTTGCTCATCACTTTTCTTCCAAGGAGTAAGCATCTTTTAATTTCATGGCTGCAGTCACCATCTGCAGTGATTTTGGAGCCCAAAAAAATAAAGTCTGACACTGTTTCCACTGTTTCCCCATCTATTTCCCATGAAGTGATGGGACCAGATGCCATGATCTTCGTTTTCTGAATGTCGAGCTTTAAGCCAACTTTTTCACTTTCCATTTTCACTTTCATCAAGAGGCTTTTTAGTTCCTCTTCACTTTCTGCCATAAGGGTACTGTCATCTGCATACCCGAGGTTGATATTTCTCCCAGCAATCTTGATTCCAGCTTGTGTTTCTTCCAGTCCAGCTTGTCTCATGATGTACTCTGCATAGAAGTTAAATAAGCAGGGTGACAATATACAGCCTGGATGTACTCCTTTTCCTATTTGGAACCAGTCTGTTGTTCCATGTCCAGTTCTAACTGTTGCTTCCTGACCTACATACAGATTTCTCAAGAGGCAGGTCAGGTGGTCTGATATTCCCATCTCTCTCAGAGTTTTCCACAGTTTATTGTGATCCACACAGTCAAAGCTTTGGCATAGTCAATAAAGCAGAAATAGATGTTTTTCTGGAACTCTCTTGCTTTTCCCATGATCCAGCAGATGTTGGCAATTTGATCTCTGGTTCCTCTGCCTTTTCTAAAACCAGCTTGAACATCAGGAAGTTCACGGTTCACGTATTGCTGAAGCCTGACTTGGGGAATTTTGAGCATTACTTTACTAGCATGTGAGATGAGTGCAATTGTGCTGTAGTGTGAGCATTCTTTGGCATTGACTTTCTTTGGGATTGGAATGAAAACTGACCTTTTCCAGTCCTGTGGCCACTGCTGAGTTTTCCAAGGTTGCTGGCATATTGAGTGCAGCACTTTCACAGCATCATCTTTCAGGATTTGAAATAGCTCAACTGAAATTCCATCACCTCCACTAGCTTTGTTCGTACTGATGCTTTCTAAGGTCTACTTGACTTCACATTCCAGGATGTCTGGCTCTAGATGAGTGATTGCACAATTGTGATTATCTGGGTCGTGAAGATCTTTTTTGTACAGTTCTTCTGTGTATTCTTGCCACCTCTTCTTAATATCTTCTCCTTCTGTTAGGTCCATACCACTTCTGTCCTTTATCGAGCCCATCTTTGCATGAAATTTTCCCTTGGTATCTCTAATTTTCTTGAAGAGATCTGTAGTCTTTCGCATTCTGTTCTTTTCCTCTATTTCTTTCCATTGATCTCTGAGGAAGGCTTTCTTATCTCTTCTTGCTATTCTCTGGAACTCTTCATTCAAATGGGTATATCTTTCCTTTTCTCCTTGGCTTTTGGCTTCCCTTCTTTTCACAGCTACTTGTAAGGTCTCCCCAGACAGCCATTCTGCTTTTTTGCATTTCTTTTCCATGGGGATGGTCTTATCCCTGTGTCCTGTACAATGTCACGAACCTCAGTCCATAGTTCATCAGGCACTCTGTCTATCAGATCTAGGCCCTTAAATCTATTTATCACTTCCACTGTATAATCATAAGGGATTTGATTTAGGTCATACCTGAATGGTCTAGCGGTTTTCCCTACTTTCTTCAATTTAAGTCCGAATTTGGTATTAAGGAGTTCATGATCTGAGCCATAGTCAGCTCCTGGTCTTGTTTTTGTTGACTGTGTAGAGCTTCTCCATCTTTGGCTGCAAAGAATATAATCAGTCTGATTTCGGTGTTGACCATCTGGTGATGCCCATGTGTAGAGTCTTCTCTTGTGTTGTTGGAAGAGGGTGTTTGCTATGACCAGTGCATTTCTTGGCAAAACTCTATTAGTCTTTGCCCTGCTTCATTCTGCATTCCTAGGCCAAATTTGCCTGTTACTCCAGGTGTTTCTTGACTTCCTAGTTTTGCATTCCAGTCCCCTATAATGAAAAGGACATCTTTTTTGGGTGTTAGTTCTCAAAGGTCTTGTAGGTCTTCATAGAACCATTCAACTTCAGCTTCTTCAGCATTACTGGTTGGGGCATAGACTTGGATTACCGTGATATTGAATGGTTTGCCTTGAAGACGAACAGAGATCATTCTGTCATTTTTGAGATTGCATCCAATTACTGCATTTCGGACTCTTTTGTTGACCATGATGGCTACTCCATTTCTTCTGAGGGATTCCTGCCCTCAGTAGTAGATACAATGATCATCTGAATTAAATTCACCCATTCCCATCCGTTTGAGTTCGCTGATTCCTAGAATGTCGACGTTCACTCTTGCCATCTCTTGTTTGACTATTTCCAATTTGCCTTGATTCATGGACCTGACATTCCAGGTTCCTATGCAATATTGCTCTTTACAGCATCGGACCTTGCTTCTATCACCAGTCACATCCACAGCTGGGAATTGTTTTTGCTTTGGCTCCATCCCTTCATTCTTTCTGGAGTTATTTCTCCACTGATCTCCAGTAGCATATTGGGCACCTACTGACTTGGGGAGTTCCTCTTTCAGTATCCTATCATTTTGCCTTTTCATACTGTTCATGGGGTTCTTAAGGCAAGAATACTGAAGTGGTTTGCCATTCCCTTCTCCAGTGGACCACATTCTGTCAGACCTCTCCACCATAATCCGCCCGTCTTGGGTTGCCCCAGGGGCATGGCTTAGTTTCACTGAGTTAGACAAGGCTGTGGTCCTAGTGTGATTAGATTGACTAGTTTTCTTTGAGTATGGTTTCAGTGTGTCTGCCCTCTGATGCCCTCTTGCAACACCTACCATCTTACCTGGGTTTCTCTTACCTTGGGCGTGGGGTATCTCTTCACAGCTTCCTTCACCTTACAACAAATATTTTTCTTTCCAATTGTTGCAGGATAAGAAAGGCATCCTTGTCTGACTCTGCCCTTATCCACACAGTTAGAAGTAAATTAACGGCATCAATTTCAAGTCACTTCTTCAGTTGTAGGAGGATAACAGCAAATTATTCTTTATCTCGTATTGTTGCTAGGAGGAAATTCCCTACAAAGATTTTTTCAGCTTTCAAAGAAAACTAGCTACCAATTCCAATACAATGGATTTTCTGTCTTTTTGTTACAAAATTCCCCATCTATGAGGAAATCCTAGCTCAATCTTGGTTCTCCACTTGCACGTACTATTTCCTAGAGGAGTAGGAAAGGCAAGAAAGAGTAAAATGCACAGATCTATAGTTTTAAATCTTTACATGGTGGTTTTCACTACTTATGATTTTTTTTCTTCTTCAATGACACCAGAGCACAAATAAATGGGTAGATTAAGTTGGATTCTCCATTAATTTCCTTTCCATTTAAAGATATTCAAGTGAGTAGTGAATCATTTTATCCAAAGGTAGGGGCTATGCCAAAGACAAAAACAGAAGCCTGAAATGATCCATAATACAGGCAGTTTCTAGGAATTGTTTGCTAAGGTGTATTTTTATTTAACAATATTTATTGAAAAAAAAAAGCAATTATGTTTTCACATTTAATATATTAATTCTTTCAGTTTATGTATTACTAAAAATTATTTTAAACTAATGCTTCTGACTGAAATGTAACTGCCCAAATAACACTCAAATGTATTTATAGATTCCAAGTGATGAGTTTGGGAATCAGACATGTCCTGGGCTATGTTATACCCTGTTCCTCTAGTAAACTTTTACAATGGCAAATCTAATCATAATTTACTATCAGTTAAAATATTCTAACAGCTCCTAGCCCAATGTAGGGAAAAGCTTCCTGAGTTTATTTTCTAAACCGTCCTATACACTTCCATAATAGTCATCTTTAATTTTTGTCTTTTTTCTTCAAGTTTTATTAAGATATAATTGACATACAGCGCAGTATAAGTTTAAGGTGTACAGTATAAGGATTTGGGTTTAAAAATTTTTTTTGTTTGTTTTGAAAGTTTTAAACCTATGGAAAAGTTAGTTTAGGGAAAATAATATCTGAACTATCTGAGAATAAGTTACAGACATAATGACTGTATCTCCCAAGAACAGGGACATTTTCTTACACAACCATAATATCAAATATTATAAAAAATTTAGTCCTTCTTCAAACTTCACCAATTGTCCTAATACTGTCTTTTATAGCATTTTCCCCCCTGACCCAGGAAGAAATCCTTTTCCTAAAGATTAGCTTCATGATGCACATTTTTGCAGGAGTTCTCTGCTGTGATGGTACATCCTTGATATATCAGATTAGGAAATCCAGAATGTTGGTTTCCCCCACCCCATTCCGTGAATGCTCAGTTGTTCAGTCATCTCCAGCTCTTTCCCACTCCATGGCCTGTAGCCTGCCAGGGTCCTCTGTCCATGGGATTTCCCAGCAAGAATACTGGAGTGGGTTGCCACTTCCTTCTCCAGGGGATCTTACCCAAGGATCAAACCCGCGTCTCCTGTATCTTCTGCACTGGCAGGTGGATTCTTTGCCACTGCACGACCAGGGAAAGTTAAGTCGCTCAGGCGTGTCCGACTCTTTGTGACCCCATGGACTGTAGCCCACCAGGGCTCCTCTGCCCATGGGATTCTCCAGGCAAGAATACTGGAATGGGTTGCCATTTCCTTAGGCCTTCTCTATTCCAGGTAATCCATGAAAACTTTCATTCATTAAGCAGTTAGTTGTCTGTCAGATTTTCCACTGTAAAGATGCAATTTTTCTGTTTGTATCTAATAAACGATTTGTGAAGAGATACTTTATAAACTTCCACCCAGTGACTTAGTACACAGTGAAGACTCCAAATGAGTTGCTACTATACTGTACTATACTATACAGTGCAGACTGGTGATTTTCTAATTGTCTTCTACATTCATAAATTGACATTCTAGACCTTTCTCCAAATTACAGAAATTTCTCCAAATTCTAGACGTTGCTCCAAAGAAGACATACAGATGGCCAACTGGCACGTGAAAAGATACTCATCATTGCTAATTATTAGAGAAATGCAAATCAAAGCTACAGTGAGGTTACCACCCCACACCAGTCAGAATGGCCATCATTAAAAAGTCTACAAATAATATGGGATTTCCCTAGTGGTCCAGTGGTTAAGACTCCCTGCTTCCACTACAGGGAAGACAGGTTTCATCCCTAACCAGGGAACTAAGACCTCACATGCCACATAGTGTGGCCAAAAGAATTTTTTTAATGTCTACAAATAATGAATGTTGGAGAGGGTGTGGAGAAAAGGGAACCCTCCTACACTTTTGGTGGGAATGTAAATTAGTGCATCCATTTTATGGAACTCAGTGTGGAGGTTCCTCAAAAAACTACAACTTGAGTTGTCATGTGATTCGGCAATCCTATGGGCATATACCCAGGCAAAACTATAATTTGAAAAGATACATGTAGCCTAATGTTTCTTTTGTTTGTTTGGGGTTTTCCTGGCCATACCGTGGCATACAGGATCCTATTTCCCCAACCAGGGATCACACTTGTGCCCCTTGCAGTGGAGGTGCCGTCTTAACCACTGGACCATCAGGGAAGTCCCACACCCCAATGTTTATTGCAGCATTATTTACAATAGCCAAGATATGGAAACCACCAAAATGTCCATCAACAGATGAATGGATAAAGAAGATACGGTATACATATACAATGGAATGCTACTCAGCCACAAGAAAGAATGAAATATGTCATTTGTAGCAACATGGATAGAGATTATCATACTAAGTGAAGTAAGACAGAAAGAAAAAGACAAACTCTGTATGATATCATTTATATGTGGAATCTAAAATATAACACAAATGAACGTATCTATGAAACAGAAAGACAGATACGAAGAACTGACTTGTGGTTTCTAAGTGGGGGTGGGGAGGAGGGAAGGATGGGAGCTGGGATTAGCAGATGCAAACTAGTATATATAGAATGGTTAAATGACAACAAATATACCACAGGAAACTATATTCAGTATCCTGTAATGAAGCAGAATGGAAAAGAATATGAAAAAGAATATATATATATGTATATATATGTTTACAACTGAGTACAGCAGAAATTAACATTGTAAATCAACTATACTTCAATAAATTAAAAAAAAACAGCATTCTATAGGAAAACAGAGTTTTCTTTTCTCTCCCTTTTATGGGTGTATTAACATATGTATGTATGCATGTAGATGGATCATGGACTATCACTTGTTTTCTACAATGGGTTAACCCAGGAATTACACCAGGGTCTTCTGCATTGCGCTTCTTTTGTGGGGAAAAGTTGGCTTAAAACTCAACATTCAGAAAACTAAGATCATGGCATCTGGTCCCATCACTTCATGACAAATAGATGGGGAAACAGTGACAGACTTTATTTTTTTGGGTTCCAAAATCACTACAGATGGTGACTGCAGACATGACATTAAAAGATACTTGCTCCTTGGAAGAAAAGTTATGACCAACCTAGACAGTATATTAAAAAGCAGAGACATTACTTTGTCAACAAAGGTCCATCTAGTCAAGGCTATGGTTTTTCCAATAGTCATGTATGGATGTGAGAGTTGGACTATAAAGAATGCTGAGTGCCGAAGAAATGATGCTTTTGAACTGTGGTGTTGGAGATTATTGAGAGTCCCTTGGACTGCAAGGAGATCCAACCAGTCCATCCTAAAGGAAATCAGTCCTGAATATTCACTGGAAGGACTGATGCTGAAGCTGAAACTCCAATACTTTGGCCACCTGATGAGAAGAGCTGACTCATTTGAAAAGACCCTGATGCTGGGCAAGATTGAAGGCAGGAGGAGAAGGGGCCAACAGAGGATGAGATCATTGGATGGCATCACCGACTTGATGGACACGAGTTTGAGCAAGCTCCAGGAGTTGGCGATGGACAGGGAAGCCTGGTGTGCTGCAGTCCATAGCGTCGCAAACAGTCAGACACAACTGGGCAACTGAACTGAACTGTGTAACAATACATAGTTTCAAAGTTTTTTCCTTCGACGAGAACTTTCAAGATTCAAATTTGAAAAACTGTATTCAAATATGCAATGTTGTTGTTGTTCAGTCACCTGGTCGTGTCCAACTCTTTTCGACCCCATGGACTGCAGTACCCCAGGCCTCCCTGTCCCTCACTGACTCCCGAAGTTTGCCCAAGTTCATGTCCATTGCATTGGTGATGCCATCCAATCATCTCATCCTCTGATATCTTCTTCTCCTTCTGCCTTCAATCTTTCCCAGCATCAGGGACTTCTCCAGTGAGTGGGCTATTCATATCAGGTGACCAAAATACTGGAGCTTCAGCTTCAGCATCAGTCTTCCCAATGAGCATCTAGGGTTGATTTCCTTTAAGACTGACCAGTTTGATCTCGTTACTGTCCAAGGGACTCTCAGGAGTCTTCTCTAGCACCACAGTTTGAGGGCATCAATTCTGTGGGCTCTCTGCCTTCTTTACGGTCCAACTCTCACAACCTTACATGACCACTGGGAAGACCATACCCTTGGCTATACGGACCTTTGTCGGCAGAGTGATATCTTTGCTTCTCACCATCCATAGTGATTGTAGAGCCCAAGAAGAGACAATCTGTCACTGCTTCCATCTTTTCACTTTCTATTTGCCATGAAGTAATAGGACCATATACCATGATCTTAGTTTTTTTCATATTTAGTTTTAAGCCGGCTCTTTCACTCTCCTCCTTTACCTTCATCAAAAGGCTCTTTAGTTCCTCTTCGCTTTCTGCCATTGCAGTGATATCATCTGCCTCTCTGAGGTTATTGATGTTTCTCCTGCCTATCTTGATTCCAGCTTGTAACTCATCCAGTCCAGGCTTTCTCATGATGTGCTCAGCATAAAAGTTAAATAACCAGGTGACAACAGACAACCCTGTCTCCTTTCTCAATCCTGAACCAATCAGTCATTCCATATAGAGTTCTAACTGTTGTTTCTTGACCCACATACAGGTTTCTCAGGAGATAGGTAAGATGGTATGGTATTCCCATCTTTTTAAGAGCTTTGACTGTGGAAGGCTTTAGTATAGTTGATGAAACAGAGGTAGATGCTTTTCTGGAATTCCCTTGCTTTTTCTACGATCCAGCGAACGTTGGCAATTTGATCTCTTGTTCCTCTGCCTTTTCTAAACCCAGCTTGGACATCTAGAAGCTCTTGGTTTGTGTAATACTGAAGCCTAGCATGCAAGATTTTAAGCATGACCTTACTAGCATGGGAAATGAGTGCAATTGTTCAATGGTTTGAAAACTCTTTAGTATTGCCCTTCTTGGGAATTGGGATGAGGATTGACCTTTTCCAGTTCTGTAGCCACTGCTGGGTCTTCCAGATTTGTGGACACGTTGAGTGCAGCACTTTAATAGCATCATCTTTTAGGGTTTTGAATAGCTCTACTGGAATTCCATTATATCCACTAGCTTTATTGGCAGCAGGGTTTCCTCGGGTCCACTTGACTGCACACTCCAGAGTGTCTGGCTCTCGATGACTGATCACACCATCGTGCTTGTCTGGTTCATTAGGATCTTTTTTGCATAGTTCTTCTGTGTGTTCATTCCATCTTTTTTTGACTTCTTCTGCTTCTACTAGATCTCTACTGTTTCTGTCCTTTACTGTGCCCATTTTGGGGCAAAATGTTCCCTTGATATTTTCAGTTTTCCTGAAGAGATCTCTAGTCTTTCCCCTTCTGTTTTTTTCCTCTGTTTTTATGCATTGTTCATTGGAGAGGCCTTCTTCTTGTCTCTCCTTGCTATTCTTTGGAACTCTGTGTTTAGCTGGGTGTACCTTTCCCTTTCTCCTTTGCTTTTCACTTCTCTTCTTTCTTAGCTATTTGTAAAGCCTCCTCAGATAAGCACTTTGCCGCCTTCCTTTTCTTTTTCTTTGGGATGGTTTTGTTCGCTGCCTCCTTATAATATTATGGACCTCCATCCATAGTTCTTCAGGCACTCTGTTCACTAGATTGCTTGAATCTATTCATCACCTTCACTGCATACTCAAAGGAGATTTGATTCAAATCGTGCCTGGCTGACCTAGTGGTTTTCCCCACTTTCTTTAGTTTAAGTCTGAATTTTGCCATGAGAAGCTGATGATCTGAGCCACATTCGGCTTCAAGTCTTGTTTTTGCTGACTGTATACAGCTTCTCCATCTTTGGCTACAAAGAATGTAATCAATTTGATTTTGGTATTGACCATTTGGTGATGTCCACGTGTAGAGTTGTCTCTTGTGTTGTTGAAAAGGGTGTCTGCTATGACCAGTGCATTCTTTTGGCAGAATTCTGTTAGCCTTTGCCCTGCTTCATTTTGTACTCCAAGGCCAAACTTGCTTGTTTCTCCAGGTATCTCTTGACTTCCTACTTTTGCATTCCCATCCCCTATCATGAAGATGACACCTTGTTTTTGGTATTGGTTCTAGGAGGTCTTCATAGAACTGATAAGCTTCAGCTTCTTCAGCATTGGTGGCAGAGGCAACTGTGATGTTGAATGGTTTGTCTTTGAAATGAACCGAGATCATTCCCACGTTTTTGAAATTGCAACCAAGTACTGCATTTCAGACTCTTGTATGGGATTCTTGCCCACAGTAGTAGATATGATGGTCATCTGGATTAAATCCACCTATTCCTGCCCATTTTAGTTCACTGTTTCCTAAGATGTCAATGTTTATTCTTACCACCTCCAATTTACTCCTGCTTGACCATGTCCAATATGCAGTACAGTTACTATTAACTATAGTCACCACACTGCACATTACACCCCCGTGATTTTTTATTTATAACTGGGAATTCGTACTTTTTGAATTCCTTCATTCATTTTGCTGGATCTTATGGTAGTTCTATTTTTAATTTTTTGAGGAATCAGTATAGTGTTGTTCACAGCAGCTATACCAATTTACCTTCCCTCCACCAGTGCACGAGGATTCTCTTTTTTCCATATCCTCACCAACATTTGTTCTTTCTTGTCTTTTTATTATTAGCTATTCTAACAGGTGTGAGGTGATATTTCATTGTAGTTTTGTTTTGCTGTTCCCTGATGATTAATGATGTTGACCATCTTTTGATGTGCTTATCTGTATGTTTTCCTGGAAAAATATCTCTGATACATTTTTTTGTTTTGTTCTGAGGTTTTCATGTTTGTCATTTTTTGTTGTTGTTTGTTTGGGTTTCTTAGCCGATGCATGCAGCTTGCAGGATCCTACCTCCCCCACCTGGGATTGAACCTGTGCCCTCAGCAATGAAAGTGCAGAGTTCTAACCACTGGACCACCAGGGAATTCCCTCCAATTTTTGTTTTTGTTTTTTTTGCTGCCCCAGTGTTAGTTGCTGCATGCAGGATCTTCATCGTCGGGTGCAGGATCTGTGCCATAGCATGTGGGATTTTTAGTTGCAACATGCAGGATCTAGTTCTCCCATCATGGATCAAACTTGGGCCCTTCTGCCCTGGGAGCATGGAGTCTTAACCACTGGGCCACCAGGGAAGTCTCTACTACATTTTTAAAAGTATTTTCTATTAGTCCCTTTTCCTCTTGTTTGACAGAATTAATTCACAGGAGGCCTTTATACTTGCCAATATAGAAATAAGTAACACAGTACATCAAAAGTTGAGCTTTTAGTTTCATAAAATGGAGAGGAAAGCACACTGGTTTAGGCGGCAAGAAAAATGAATGTTATAAGAGATGTAGGCACGTTGCTTGGAAATATGAAGCTATTTTTTGTTTACATCAAATCAGTAAATACATTCACATATGGCATTTTAAGTCCTTGGGAGTCAAAGTCTGGAAATGTCAGTGATTACAGGCTGCTCTCAGAGTGAAGTTAAATAACAGAGCTGGAATTATTTCTAAAGAAATCTTTAAAATATTCTGAGTGCAACCTATTTTTAAAAATGGCATTATAAGAAGAGTGGCATAATATTTGAAATAATTTTCTAGAAACAAGCTTTACTTCCAAAAGAGCTTTGATCAAACGCTTCATGATGAATAAGGCTAATTACACTTACGGTCCTTATGAGCTGTTTTTAAAAATTCATGTGCAAACCTTCTTCAAGCACTTTAATCTCCTGCATTCCACTGCAAGACCTTCTTCAAAACACTAAATGGTTTACTGCCCCTGCACAGTAATTATTTATTTTACTACTCTACTGGCTTCCTTTGTAGCTCAGATGGTAAAGAATATGCTTGCGATGCTGAAGACCAGGGTTTGATCCTTGGGTCAGGAGGATTCCTGGAGAAGAAAATGGCAACCCACTCCAATATTCTTGCCTGGGAAATCCCATAGACATAGGAGCCTGGTGGGCTACAGTCCACGGGGTCTCAAAGAGTTGGACATGACTACCTCAAATTATCCTATTTTTTTTTTGTTACCCTGATATTCTCCCTGCTCTGCCTAGATATATTCTGAATGCTTAAAGGCAGAAATTCTGCTTTATCTGTCCCTTTAGTCTTTCATAATACATAACACATAATAAGAACTCAAAAACATCTTTTTCTTGATTATCAGTCTACATCACCGACAAGGCAGAAATGCAGCATAGATCCCAAATAAGAAAGACACCTCTGTGTTATTAAGTAAGAACTGAAAGTAGAGCTATATGTTCTAAAGGTGTACAAATTATTTTTCCACTTTCCATATATAAGTATAAAATTGATGACTGACTTCTCTTTCAATGCTTACGGTGTAAAGGCAGTTATTGGGTAATAATGTAAGGCACAAAGCAATGAATATATCTACATAATAGACTATGGTATATATATATATGAGAATATATATTATCATATATATTTATGCATATATATCATATATACATATGTATGCATATATATATATATATACACAGAAGGCTGGGCTTCCCTGGTGGCTCAGATGGTAAAGAATCTGCCTGCAATGCAGGAGACCCCTGAGCACCAAAGAACTGATGCTTTTGAATTGTGGTCCTGGGGAAGACTCTGGAGAGTCCCTTGGATAGCAAGGAGATCATACCAGTCAATCCTAAAGGAAATCAGTCCTTAGTATTCATTGGAAGGAATGATGCTGAAGCTGAAACACCAATATTTTAGCCACCTGATGCAAAGAGCCAACTCATTGGAAAAGACCTGGATGCTGGGAAAGATTGAGGACAGGAGGAAAATGGGGCAACAGAGGATGAGATGGTTGGATGGCAAAACTGACTCAAGAGACATGAGTTTGAGAAAACTCCTGGAGATTGTGAAGGACAGGGAAGCCTGGTGTGTTGCAGTCCATGAGGGCTAAAAAGAGTCAGACCCAACTTATCAGCTGAACAACAACAATGATATATATATATATATATATCTGTGTGTACACCTATACATTTAATTTTCAAAAGTACTACACACCATTTAAGAATACAAAAGATATTAAGAATGACACTACAGATACCCATGTGCCTACTACACCACTTAAGAATGAAATGTTTCCAACTCAGCCATAGTCTCCCATAGCCACTCTAATCACCTCCACCTTCATCCCCTAAAATATTTTCATTATTCTATTTATCATTGTTTTACATTTCTTTAAAACTGCAATACATTTAGGCATTCTTAGGCAATATATACTATTTAAAACCTCTGTGTGTGTGTGTTAGTTGCTCAGTTGTGTCCGACTCTTGGTGACCCCATGGATGGTAGCCCACCAGGCTCCTCTGTCCATGGAATTCTCCAGGCAAGAATAGTGGAGTGGGTAGCCATTCCCTTCTCCAGGGTGTCTTTCTGACCCAGGGACTGAACCTGGGTCTTCTGCATTGCAGGCGGATTCTTTACCATCTGAGCCACCAGGGAACCCTATACAATTCATCTGTATTCCTGGTGATGGACATTAGGATGTCCCAAGCTTGTGAAAGTGGAGTCACTCAGTTATGTCAGACTCTTTGTGACTCCATGGACTGTAGCCTACCAGGCTCCTCCATCCATGGGATTTTCCAGGCAAGAGTACTAGCGTGGGTTGCCGTTTCCTTTTCCAGGGGATCTTACCAACCTAGGGGTTGAACCTGGTTCTCCTAAATTGCAGGCAGATTCTTCACTGACTGAGCCACCAGGGAAGCTCCAGCTTATAGCTGTGAACAAACAGTGCTGCTGTAGACATTCTTGGGCATTTCATCTGGTTTATATAAGACTGACTCTAGGGCTGTATTTATATATATTTTTTATAACTAGGTATTACCAAGTTATCCTACAAATAGTTTCCCCAACTTATGCTTTTACTGTCAGTGTATGAGAGTACTCATGAATCTATATTCCCAACACCCGTATTGTCATACTTTTTATTTTTTACCAAATTCCAGAGTATAAAATAGTATATCATTGTATTTTTAATCTGCATGTCTTTAGTTACTAGTGAGGTTCAACATTCTTTCACATGTTTATTAGCCTTTTATGAGATTTTTTTTTCTCCTATGATTTTGTGTCTTTCCCCAAAAGAGGTCTGGCCTTTGCTCCATTTCTTACAGATAATCTCTAAGCCCTTGGAATATCTGACAGGAGTGTTTTTGTTTGCCAGGGCTTAGGTCATACCAGATAGACTAATGATATGATTAACAATTGTCCAATCATTATGGAAAACAACAAATTGGGACTAGATCTACCATGCAATGCAGAAATTCCACTTCTGGGTGTATACTCAAAGAAGCTGAAATCAGGATTTTGAACAGATATATGCAGCATTATTCACAATAGCTAAGCTAAGGAAGCAACTGAAGTGCCCAACAACAGATGAATAGATTAAAAAATGTGAAATACACACATGGGCATACACACACACATACATATAGACACAATGGAATATTATTGAACTACAAGCAGGGGCTTATCTTGCCATCTGTGACAACATTAATGAACCTTGAGGACACTGTGTTAAGTGACATAAGTCAGACAAACAAGGACAAGTACTGTATGATATCACTTATATGTGGAATCTAAAATAGATTGACTGAGGGGGAAACTGGGTCTTGATCTGAGGGGCAAAAGAGTCCAAAATGCGGTACTTGGATGCAATCTCAAAAACGACAGAATGATCTCTGTTTGTTTCCAAGGCAAGCCATTCAATATCACAGTAATCCATCTATGCCCCAACCAGTATTGCTGAAGAAGCTGAAGTTGAATGGGTCTATGAAAACCCACAAAATCTTCTATAACTAACACCCCAAAATGTTGTCCTTTTCATCATAGGGGACTGGAATGCAAAACTAGGAAGTCAAGAAATACCTGGAGTAACAGGAAAATTTGGCCTTGGAGTACAGAATGAAGCAGGGCAAAGGCTAATAGAGTTTTGCCAAGAAAATGCACTGGACATAGCAAACACCCTCTTCCAACAACACAAGAGAAGACTCTACACATGGACATCACCAGATGGTCAACATCAAAATCAGATTGATTATATTCTTTGCAGCCAAAGATGGAAAAGCTTTATATAGCCATCAAAAACAAGACCAGGAGCAGACTGTGGCTCAGATCATGAACTCCTTGTTGCCAAATTCAGGCTTAAATTGAAGAAAGTAGGGAAAACCACTAGACCATTCAGGTATGACCTAAATCAAATCCTTAACGATTATACAGTGGAAGTGAGAAATAGATTTAAAGGACTAGATCTGATAGACAGAGTGCCTGATGAACTATGGACAGAAGTTCGTGACATTGTACAGGAGACAGGGATCAAGATCATCCCCAGGAAAAAGAATTGCAAAAAAGCAAAATGGCTGTCTGAGGAGGGCTTACAAATAGCCGTGAAAAGAAGAGAAGTAAAAAGCAAAGGAGAAAAGGTAAGATGTACCCATTTGAATGCAGAGTGCCAAAAAATAGCAAGGAGAGAGAAAAAAAGGCTTCCTCAGTAAACAGTGCAAAGAAATAGAGGAAAACAATAGAATGGGAAAGACTAGAGATCTCTAAGAAAATTAGAGATGCTTTCCTGGTGGCTCAGAGGTTAAAGCGTCTGCCTGCAATGTGGAAGACCCGGGTTCGATCCCTGGGTTGGGAAGATCCCCTGGAGAAAGAAATGGCAACCCACTCTGGTATTCTTGCCTGGAGAATCCCATGGATGGAGGAGCCTGGTGGGCTACAGTCCACGGGGTCACAAAGAGTCAGACACGTACAGCAATGGTATGGACGTAACAGAAGCAGAAGATATTAAGAGGTGGCAAGAATACATAGAACAACTGTACAAAAAAAAATCTTCACAACCCAGATAACCACGATGGTGTGATCACTAACCTAGAGCAAGACATTCTAGAATGTGAAGTCAAGTGGGCCTTAGGAAGCATCGCTATGAACAAAGCTAGTGGAGGTGATGGAATTCCAGTTGAGCTCTTTCAAATTCTAAAAGATGATGCTGTGAAAGTGCTGCACTCAATATGCCAACAAATTTGGAAAAGTCAGCAGTGGCCACAGGACTGGAAAACGTCCGTTTTCATTCCAATCCCAAAGAAAGGCAATGCCAAAGAATGCTCAAACTACCTCACTATTGCACTCATCTCACATGCTAGTAAAGTAATGCCCAAAATTCTCCAAGCCAGGCTTCAACAGTATGAACCATGAACTTCCAGATGTCCAAGCTGGGTTTAGAAAAGGCAAAGGAAACAGAAATCAAATTGCCAACATCCTCTGGATCATGGAAAAAGCAAGAGAGTTCCAGAAAAACATCTATTTCTGCTTATTGACTATGCCAAAGTCTTTGACTGTGTGGATCACAACAAACTGTGGAAGATTCTTCAAGAGATGGGAATACCAGACCACCCAACTTGCCTCCTGAGAAATCTGTATGCAGGTCAGGAAGCAACAGTTAGAACTGGACATGGAACAATGGACTGGTTCCAAATTGGGAAAGGAGTACATCAAGGCTGTATATTGTCACCCTGCTTATTTAATTTATATGCAGAATACATCATGAGAAACGATGGGCTGGAGGAAGCACAAGCTGGAATCAAGATTTCCAGGAGAAATATCAATAATCTCAGACATGCAGATGACACCACCCTTATGGCGGAAAGTGAAGAAAAACTAAAGAGCCTCTTGATGAAAGTGAAAGTGGAGAGTGAAAAAGTTGGCTTAAAGCTCAGCATTCAGAAAACAAAGATCATGGCATCCGGTCCCATCACTTCATGGCAAATAAATGGAGAAACAGTGGAAACAGTGCCAGACTCTACTTTTTTGGGGGCTCCAAAGTCACTGCAGATAGTGACTGCAGCCACGAAATTAAAAGACATTTACTCCTTGGGAGAAAAGTTATAACCAACCTAGACAGCATATTAAAAAGCAGAGACATTACTTTGCCAACAAAGGTCCATTAGTCAAGGCTATGTTTTTTCCAGTAGTCATGTATGGATGTTAGAGTCGGACTATAAAGAAAGCTGAGTGCCAAAGAATTCATGCTTTTGAGCTGTGGTGTTGGAGAAGACTCTTGAGAGTCCTTTGGACTTCAGGGAGATCTAACTAGTCCATCCTAAAGGATATCAGTCCTGGATATTCATTGGAAGGACTGATGTTGAAGGTGAAACTCCAATACTTTGGCCACCTGATGGGAAGAGCTGACTCACTGGAAAAGACCCTGATGCTGGGAAAGATTAAAGGTGGGAGGAGAAAGGGAGGACAGAGGACGAGATGTTAGGATGGCATCACCAATTCAATGGACATGAGTTTGAGTAAATTCTGGGAGTTGATGATGGACAGGGAGGCCTGGTGTGCTGCAGTCCATGAGGTCTCAGAGTCAGATATGACTGAGCCACTGAACTGAAAATGGTCAAACTCGTTATAAAACAAACATAGAGCAAAATGGTAGTTACCACAGCATGAGAGGTGAGGGGATAAGACTCATGTTTAAATGTACAAACTTGCAGCAAGCAGTAAATAAGCCATAGTAAATAATTCATATATTATAATACATACTGCTGCTGCTGCTAAGTCACTTCAGTCGTGTCCAACTCTGTGCGATCCCATAGATGGCAGCCCACCAGGCTCCCCCGTCCCTGGGATTCTCCAGGCAAGAACACTGGAGTGGGTTGCCATTTCCTTCTCCAATGCATGAAAGTGAAAAGTGAAAGGGAAGTCGCTCAGTAGTGTCTGACCCTCAGCGACCCCATGGACTGCAGCCTTCCAGGCTCCTCCATCCATGGGATTTTCCAGGAAAGAGTACTGGAGTGGGGTGCCATTGCCTTCTCCTATATTAACGTAACAGTGTTGCAGTAACTTAGCTGGTAAAGAATCCACCTGCAATGCAGGAGACTCCAGTTTGATTCCAGGTTGGGCAGATCCCCTGGGAAAGGGACAGGCTACCTACTCCAGTATTCATGGGCTTCCTTCTTGGCTCAAACAGTAAGGAATCTGCCTGGGTTTGATTCCTGTGTTGGGAAGATCCCCTGGAGGAAGGCATGGCAACCTACTCCAGTATTCTTGTCTGGAGAATCCCCATGGACAGGGAAATCTGCTGGACTACAACCCATGGGGTTGCAAAGTGTCAGACACAACTGAGCAACTAAGCACACACATGTTGTACTGTAATAATGGAATGTGATAGATTTTGTTACAGCTGCAATCATATTATATATATGTATTAAAGTAACACATTGCACAGCTCTAATTTATACAGTGTTACAGGGCCTAGAGGAGCCATCCCACGTTGAAGGTCAGGAAGGGCAGCAGGAGATACCCCTCATCCAAGGTAAGGAGCAGCGGCTGTGCTTTGCTGGAGCAGCTGTGAAGAGATACCCCACGCCCAAGGTAAGAGAAACCCAAGTAAGATGGTAGGTGTTGCAAGAGGGCATCAGAGGGCAGACACACTGAAACCATACTCAAAGAAAACTAGTCATTCTAATCACACTAGGACCACAGCCTTGTCTAACTCAATGAAACTAAGCCATGCCCACGGGGCAACCCAAGACGGGTGGGTCATGGTGGAGAGGTCTGACAGAATGTGGTCCACTGGAGAAGGGAATGGAAAATCACTTCAGTATTCTTGCCTTGAGAACCCCATAAACAGTATGAAAAGGCAAAATGGTAGGATACTGAAAGAGGAACTCCCCAGGTCAGTAGGTGCCCAATATGCTATGGAGATCAGTGGAGAAATAACTCCAGAAAGAATGAAGGGATGGAGCCAAAGCAAAAACACTACCCAGCTGTGGATGTGACTGGTGATAGAAGCAAGGTCCAATGCTGTAAAGAGCAATATTGCATAGGAACCTGGAATGTCAGGTCCATGAATCAAGGCAAATTGGAAGTGGTCAAACAGGAGATGGCAAGAGTGAACGTCGACGTTCTAGGAATCAGCGAACTAAAATGGACTGGAATGGATGAATTTAACTCAGATGACCATTGCAAGGAGATCCAACCAGTCCATTCTGAAGGAGATCAACCCTGGGATTTCTTTGGAAGGAATGATACTAAAGCTGAAACTCCAGTACTTTGGCCACCTCATGCAAAGAGTTGACTCATTGGAAAAGACTTTGATGCTGGGAGGGACTGAGGGCAGGAGAAGAAGGGGACAACAGAGGATGAGATGGCTGGATGGCATCACTGACTTGATGGATGTGAGTCTGAGTGAACTCCGGGAGTTGGTGATGGACAGGGAAGCCTGGCGTGCTGCAATTCATGGCATCGCAAAGGGTTGGACATGACTGAGTGACTGAACTGATCTGATAAGGAATATTTGTTCAATTTTTAAAATACAATTTATGGTAGATGTTTTTAGTCATGTGGTATCAGCTTAACTTCTGGAGACCGAGGCCAGCTGCCTGGGGTGTTAACCATGAAGCTCCAGTAAACACTCTGGATACTGGCTTGGATGAGTTTCCCTGGTTGGCAGTACCCCATGCCTTTGATCACCATCGATGCCAGGAAAGAAACAGTCCCGATGGTGAGAAGGCAACTAGAAGCTCTGCACTTGGTACTTTCCTAGACTTGGCCCTATGTCCTTTTTTCCCTTGGCTCATTAAAATCTTTTAAAGATTTTTAAGGTCTGAAGATTTTACTCCTTTCCCTGTGATAAACTGTAATTGTGAGTATAGCAGCTTTCAGTGAATTCTGTGAGTCCTTTTTATCTTTAATTGGAGTATAATTGCTTTATAATGTGTTTTCTCTGCTGTACAGCAACATGAATCAGCTATATGTATACATATATCCCGTCCTTCTTGAGCCTCTCCCCACCCACCCGGAACATGAGTCCTTTAAACAAATTATCGAACCTGAATATATGGTTTTGGGATCCCCCCTTGAAATGGCAGCTGGTGTCAGAAGGGAGAGTAATCTTGTGCACTATGCCTTCTAACTTTGAAGTGATTGATTACTATTTATCCTATTATATTGTTTAACTTAAAAAAAAACTGATTTGTAGAAGTTCGGATATATATTTTTAATTTTATTTGGCTGCACCAGATCTTAATTGTGGCACACGGGATCTTTTTTTAGTTGTTGGATGTGAGGTCTTTTTCTGTTGCAGCCTGTGTACTCTCAGTTGAGGCATGTGGGATCTAGTTTCCTGACCAGGGATTAAATCCGGGCCCCCTGCATTGGGAGTGTGGAGTCTTAGCCACTGGACCAGAAGGGAAGTCCCTTAATGTATTCTTGATCAGTTCAGTTCGGTTCAGTCGTTCAGTCGTGTCCAACCCTTTGTGACGCCATGAATCGCAGCACACCAGGCTTCCCTGTCCATCACCAACTCCCGGAATTCACTCAGACTTGCGTCCATAGAGTCAGTGATGCCATCCAGCCATCTCATCCTCTGTCGTCCCCTTCTTCTCCTGCCCCCCAATCCCTCCCAGCATCAGAGTCTTTTCCAATGAGTCAACTCTTCGCATGAGGTAGCCAAAGTACTGGAGTTTCAGCTTTAGTATCATTCCTTCCAAAGAAATCCCAGGGTTGATCTCCTTCAGAATGGACTGGTTGGATCTCCTTGCAGTCCAAGGGACTCTCAAGAGTCTTCTCCAACACCACAGTTCAAAAGCATCAATTCTCCGGTGCTCAGCCTTCTTCACAGTCCAACTGTCACATCCATACATGACCACAGGAAAAACCATAGCCTCGACTAGATGGACCTTAGTCGGCAAGGTAATGTCTCTGTTTTTGAATATACTATCTAGGTGCTCATCACTTTTCTTCCAAGGAGTAAGCGTCTTTTAATTTCATGGCTGCAGTCACCATCTGCAGTGATTTTGGAGCCCCCCAAAATAAAGTCTGACACTGTTTCCACTGTTTCCCCATCTATTTCCCATGAAGTGATGGGACCGGATGCCATGATCTTCGTTTTCTGAATGTTGAGCTTTAAGCCAACTTTTTCACCCTCTCTTTTCACTTTCATCAAGAGGTTCTTTAGTTCTTCACATTCTGCCATAACGGTGGTGTCATCTGCATATCTGAGGTTATTGAGATTTCTGCTGGCAATCTTGATTCCAGCTTGTGTTTCTTCCAGTCCACCGTTCCTCATGATGTACTCTGCTTAGAAGTTAAATAAGCAGGGTGACAATATACAGCCTGGACACACTCCTTTTCCTATTTGGAACCAGTCTGTTGTTCCATGTCCAGTTCTAACTGTTGCTTCCTGGCCTGCATACAGGTTTCTGAAGAGGCAGGTCAGGTGGTCTGGTATTCCCATCTCTCTCAGAATTTTCCACAGTTTATTGTGATCCACAGAGTCAAAGGCTTTGGCATAGTCAATAAAGCAGAAGTAGATGCTTTTCTGGAACTCTCTTGCTTTTTCCATGATCCAGCGGATGTTGGAAATTTGATCTCTGGTCCCTCTGCCTTTTCTAAAACCAGCTTGAACATCAAGAAGTTCACGGTTCACGTATTGCTGAGGCCTGGCTTGGAGAATGTTGAGCATTACTTTACTAGCATGTGAGATGAGTGCAATTGTGCAGTAGTTTGAGCATTCTTTGGCATTGCCTTTCTTTGGGATTGGAATGAAAACGGACATTTTCCAGTCCTGTGGCCACTGTTGACTTTTCCAAATTTGCTGGCATATTGAGTGCAGCACTTTCACAGCATCATCTTTCAGGATTTGAAACAGCTCAACTGGAATTCCATCACCTCCACTAGCTTTGTTCATAGTGATGCTTTCTAAGGCCCACTTGACTTCGCATTCCCGGATGTCTGGCTCTATATGAGTGATCACACCATCGTGATTATCTGGGTCGTGAAGATCTTTTTTAGACAGTTCTTCGGTGTATTCTTGCCACCTGTTCTTAATATCTTCTGCTTCTGTTAGGTCCATACCGTTTCCGTCCTTTATCGAGCCCGTCTTTGCATGAAATTTTCCCTTGGTATCTCTAATTTTCTTAATCATTTTTGTTGCTACATATGTTGTGTATATCTTTTCCCAATTTATTTTCTCGTTTTTTGCTACTCATTGACTAGAAGATGTTGATTTGATTGATGTCTCAATCTTCGTTTATGATTTTTGTTTTCTTTAAAATCTTATTTAAGAATTTCCTTCTCTAATTTCAAAAAGACATTCCTCTGTAGAAAATAATAATAAAAACATTTTGGTTTTCACATTTAAGTCTTTATTTCCTGTGAAGCTTGTGTGTTTGGTGTGAATTAGGAATCCATTTTGTCACCCTGCTTATTTAACTTCTATGCAGAATACATCATGAGAAACGCTGGGCTGGAAGAAGCACAAGCTGGAATCAAGATTGCCAGGAGAAACATCAGTAATGTCAGATATGCAGATGACACCACCCTTACAGCAGAAAGTGAAGAGGAACTAAAAACCCTCTTGATGAAAGTGAAAGAGGAGAGTGAAAAAGTTGGCTTCAAGCTCAACATTCAGAAAACGAAGATCATGGCATCTGGTCCCATCACTTCACGGGAATTAGATGGGGAAACAGTAGAAAGAGTGTCAGACTTTATTTTTTGGGGGGCTCCAAAATCACTGCAGATGGTGATTGCAGACATGAAATGAAAAGACGCTTACTCCTTGGAAGGAAAGTTATGAGCAACCTAGATAGTATATTCAAAAGCAGAGACATTACTTTGCCAACAAAGGTCCATCTAGTCAAGGCTATGGTTTTTCCAGTGGTCATGTATGGATGTGAGAGTTGGACTGTGAAGAAAGCTGAGCGCTGAAGAATTGATGCTTTTGAACTGTGGTGTTGGGGAAGACTCTTGAGAGTCCCTTGGACTGCAAGGAGATCCAACCAGTCCATTCTAAAGGAGATCAGTCCTGGGTGTTCTTTGGAAGAACTGATGCTAAAGCTGAAACTCCAGTACTTTGGCCACCTCATGCGAAGAGTTGACTCATTGGAAAAGACTCTGATCCTGGGAGGGATTTGGGGCAGGAGGAGAAGGGGACGACAGAGGATGAGATGGCTGGATGGCATCACCGACTCGATGGACATGAGTTTGGGTGAACTCCGGGAGATGGTGATGGACAGGGAGGCCTGGCGTGCTACAATTCATGGCTTCACAAAAAGTCGGACACAACTGAGTGACTGAACTGAACTGAGGAATCCATTAAAGAGAATTAGATTTGGTTGAAAATAATAGTGATTTGACAAACCGATCCCCAATTCAGCGTATAAAGAATCTGCCTGCAATGCAGAAGACACAGGAGACAGAGGTTTGAGCCCTGGGTCGGGAATATCCCCCGGAGGAGGAAATCGCAACCCACTCCAATATTCTTTCCTGGAAAATCCCATCGACAAAGGAGCCTGTAGTCCATAGGGTCACAAAGAGCTGGACATGACTGGGTGACTAAGCATACATACAAATATGGCGCTAATGTATTAATCTTGTCCTATGGAATCAAATATCCCTGTACCATTTATTTATTAATTCTCTATCTTTTCTCCAGTTATTAGCAGCAAGACTTGGTCATGTGTCAAGTGTCTGTGAACATATATAAGTTTTCTAATCTATTCCATATGTGTATATACATCTTGCTAATTCCATACCATCTTAAACTGTTATGGCTATATTCTGAATTTTTATATCTTCTAGAATAACACAGTTCTTGCCTATTGTTCTTTAGGAATGACTTAGCTTTTCTTTTTGCTCTCTACGTAAATTTTGGAACCAGCATATCAAATTCCATGAAAAATTCTGCAAGGCCTGGTAGGCATCTGTAGATCAATTTGGGAACACCTAACATTTTTAGGATAAGAATTCTTCTTTGTGAATATGTTGTATCTTTATACTTATCAGGTCCTTTAAATATTTCTTTAATAAAGTAATATAGTTTTCTCAGGTTTAACATGTTGGATTTATTTCTGGGTCCCTTATAAGTTTTATTGCTCTTATAAATTATTTATATGTTTATTTATATATTTATTGTTTTGGCTGCACTGCACAGCTTTCAGGATCTTAGTTCTCTGACCAGTATTTGAACCCAGGCCCTTGGCAGTGAAACCACAGCGTCCCAACCACTGGACTGTACGGGAATTCCCATAAATGATTATACAATTAGTTTTCTTCTTATTAAGGATAAGTAGAAATGCATCTAAATTTTGAACATTGACATCTATTCAGCAACGTATCTTACCATTTTTAAGAATTTATCTCTAGGTTCTTTCTGGTTTTCTATGTAGACAATTACGGCACATGTGACAAGTGAGAGTTTTTCTTCTTTTCTAATTCTTATACATTTTGTTATTTTCGTTGTGGTTTTGAAGTAGCTGGAAATTTGGTATAATGTCAAATGTTAGCAATAAAAATGAACAGTGTCATATTCCTTTGTTTAAGGGGAAGAGTTATGGCTATATTTGTCATAGGTTTTTGACAAATAGAATTTATAAAATTTAGGAAATTCCCTGTTATTCCTAGATTTCTTAAGGTTTTCTTTTCTAATATGAACAGATGCTAAATTTTATCATGTGCTTTTTTTTTTAAAATAGCTATATATATGTTTTTCTTAAATGTGATACTGTGATGGAGTTATTAATTGCTACTGTGAAACCAAATTTGCATTTCTGGAATAAACTCTATTGTGGTAATTAAATATTTTATATATTGCTTGATTCTGCTTGCCAATATTCATTTTAGGAATTTTGCAATTGTTCATGGGAGAGTCCAAACTATAATTTTCCTATCTTTTATTGTCCTCGTCTGATTGAAATGCATGCACACTCAGCTGCTCAGTCTCGTCTGACTCTTTGCCACCCCATGGACTGTAGCCTGCCAGGCTCCTCTGTTCATGGAATTCTCCAGGCAGGAATACTGGAGTGGGCTGCCATTTCTTACTCCAGAGGCTCTTCGTAACCCAGGGTTTGAACCTGCATCCCCTGCACTGGCACGCAGATTCTTTTCCAGTGTGCCACCTGGGAGCCAGGGTAAAATTAGTCTCATTTTTCTTTTCTCAAAAGTTTCTATAAGATTGGAAATACCTGTAATTGAGTTGCTTTGTTGTACAGAAATAATTAACACAACATCACAAGATTGTGATTTACCTATACTTCAATAAAAAGAAGAGATGAAGTATCTTTTTCTTGAAAATTTGGTAGAATTTACTTCTTCATCTGGGGTTTTACTTGTAAGAGCAAAACTCTTAGTTCAATTTTTAAATGGTTATAAGGCTACGCAGGTGTTCTATTTCTTCTAAGACTTTTGAAAAGTTACTTTTTAGGTAAAATATATTTCTTTCCTTTAAATTTTCCAATGTATGGGCATAAAGTTATTCAGAGTGTTCTCATATTTTAATCTCTGCTATGTGTGTAGTTAGGACCCTGCTTTTGCTACTAATATTTGTGCTTAGTCTTTTTTTCTTCATCAGTTTTGCCACAGATTTCTCTACCTAATACCAGATTTTAGCCTGTTGTACCTCCCTATTATTTCTTTGTCTCTATTTACATAATCAAAGGCCAGTGTAACTTTCCTTATGTCCTTTCTTTTATTATTCAGGTTTAGTTTGCTGCCTTTTTATGATTGTTTTGTTTTTTGGGTTTTGACCTCGCCATGCAGCTTATGGGCTCCTAGTTGCCCAGTCAAGGACGGTACCTGCACCCTTGGCTGTGAAAGCATGTAGTCCTAGCCACTGGACCACCAGGGAATTCCCTAACTTGCCGCTTTTGTAACTTAAAGTTGAATCCTTGGTCCATTCATTTTCAGCCCTTTTTTCTTTCCTCTTATGAGTATAGTATGGGTATAAATTTACAATAGACTATTTTTGAAGAATTCCATGAGTATTGTTATTATTTAGAATATTGTTATTATTCAGAGTATTGTTATTACTCTTAACATCCTTCACAATTTCTATTTTGTCCCATGAATCAGTGTTTTATAAACTTAAAAATGTCTATGGAGGGTTTGTTGTTGTTGTCGTTGATTTCTACTTTAGTTGCAGTGTGGTAACAGAACATGGTCTATACGAAACTGAGTCTTTGAAATTTATTGAGATTTACTTTAAGGGATAATGTATGGTCAATGTTTTATGTGTTCTTGAGAATGATGGTGTTTTGTTATTTTGATTGGAGGATAATGACGTTATAATGTTGTATTGGTTTCTGCCATACAATAACATGGATCAGCCATAAGTATACTTATGTCCCCTTCTTCTTGAGCCTTTCTCCCACCCCATCCCATACTTCTAGGTTGTCACAGAGATCCAGTTTGATTTCCCTGAGTCATACAGCAAATTCCCACTGGATATCTATTTTACATATGTTAGTGTATATATTTCCTTGCTACTCTCTCCTTTCATCCCATCCTCTCCTTCCTACCTACCCCCTGTCCATAAGTTTGTTCGCTATGTCTATGAATCCATTGCTGCCCTGCAAATAGGTTAATCAGTACCATTTTTCTAGATTCCATATACACAAGTTATTATATAATATTTGTTTTTCTCTTTCTGACTTATGTCACTCTGTATAACAGGCTCTAGGCTCATCCATCTCAGTAGAACTGACTAAAATTCCTTCCTATCTGTGGTTGAGTAATATTCCACGATTTCTTTATCCATTCTTCTGTCAATGGACATCTAGATGAGTGTTTTTTAAAAATTCTTATCTGTTAATTAAATCAAGCTTATTATGTCTATTGTTCAACTATTCTGCATTCTTTTTTTAAAAAATTTTTGGCTGCACTGTGTTGCATGTAGGACCCTACTTCCCAGACCAGGGACTAAATCCTCACCCCCTCCATTGGAACTGTGGAGTCTTAACCCCTGGGTTGCCAGGGAAGTGCCAACTATTCTTCATTACTGCTATAATAATAAATGATACTTCATTCTTATTGTTTTATTAATTTTATTGCTTCATCCATCAATGATGATCAATACAGTGACCATGTAACTAACTTATAGTGCAAACTCAAACATTTGAGAGGGAAAAAAATCCACAAAAATAATTCAGTTCAGTTCAGTCACTCAGTCATGTCCGACCCTTTGCGACCCCATGAATTGCAGCATGCCAGGCCTCCTTGTCCATCACCAACTCTTGGATTTCATTCAAACTCATGTCCATCGAGTCGGTGATATCATCCAGCCACCTCATCCTCTATCATCCCCTTCTCCTCCTGCCCCCAATCCCTCCCAGCATCAGAGTCTTTTCCAATGAGTCAACTCTTCGCATGAGGTGGTCAAAGTACTGGGCAAGATTATATAATTTCTTGAAATACTGACAATTGTTTCAACGTGAAGGGACCTATAATAGTCCACTCAAAAACTATTAAATTTTTTCTAAACATTTACAACCTTTTTATACTGACTATTTGAACTTTAAAAAGGGAATTCCTTGGTTGTCCAGTGATTACTATGCTGTGCTTTTGCTACCAAGGGCCTGGGTTCAATCCCTGTTCAGGAGGCTAAGATCTCACTAGCCACATGGCCAAATAAAAATAGGAGGGGGGGAATAAGCAGAATAATTATGCTTAGCCCATATTTATATACTTTAGTCTGTTTGTAAGCTGAATCTGTCTCTAATACCATGTCATTGATATATTGCTGAAAACTATTTTTAATATGGTTTTATTATTTTTAATTCTTACATAAAATTCTTTGAAACCTTATCTAAAGTTGAATTTTATCGTGAAATGACTTAGAATTGTAGGCCTCTTCATTTGATTCTTCTCTGTAGTCCACATTTCAATCTGAGAATATTCTATCTTTATAGGTACTGAGGTACCTGGTAAACTCAGGACAAATTTTTCTAAATGAAGGTATTTTCAAGTTAATTTTTTCATATTAAAAACAAATACTTTGGGGACAGGGATAAATTGGGAGATTGAGATTGACATATACACACTACTATACGTAAAATGGGGCTTGCCAAGTGGCACTGGTGTAAAGAACCCACCTGCCAATGCAGGAGATGTAAGACACAGATTTGATCCCTGAGAAAGATCCCCTGGAGGAAGAAGAGGCAACCGACTCTAGTATTCTTACCTGGAGAATCCCATGGACAGAAAAGCCTGGTGGGATACAGTCCATAGGGTTGCAAAGAGTTGGGCATGACTGAAGTGACATTGAAGTGACTTGGCATGCATGTATATGTAAAATAGATAACTAATAAGGACCTGCTATATAGCACTTTGGGATGGTTTTGGTTACTGCTTCCATACAGTGTTATGAACCTCTGTCTATAGTCCTTCAGGCACTCTGTCTACCAGATCTAACCCCTTGAATCTACTCGTCACCTCCACTGTATAATCATAAGGGGTCTGATTTGGGTCATACCTGAAGGGCCTATTGGTTTTCCCTGAAAATGAAAGTGAAGCTGCTCAGATGTGTCCGACTCTTTGTGTCCGACCCCATGGATGGTAGCCCACCAGGCTCCGCGATCCATGGGATTTTCATGGTTTTCCCTACTTCTTCAATTGAAGTTTGAATTGTGGAATAACAAGTTCATGACCTGAGCCACAGTCAGCTCTAGATCTTGTTTTTGCTGACTATAAGAGCTTCTCCATCTTTGGCCACAAAGAATATAATCAATCTGATTTCAGTATTGACCATCTGGTGTTGCCCATGTACAGAGATGCCTCTTATGTTATTGGAAGAGGGTATATGCTATGACCAGTGTATTTTCTCGGCAAAACTCTATGAGCCTTTGCCCTGTTTCATTTTGTACTCTAAGGCCAGACTTGCCTGTTACTCCGGGTATCTCTTGACTTCCTACTTTTGCATGCCAATCCCCTATAATGAAGAGGACATCATTTTTTGGTGTTAGTTCTAGAAGATCATGTAGGTCTTCATCAGTTCAGTTCAGTTCAGTCGCTCAGTCATGTCCGACTCTTTGCGACCCCATGAATCCCAGCACACCAGGCCTCCCTGTCCATCACCAACTCCTGGAGTTCACTCAGAGTTGCGTCCATTGAGTCAGTGATGCCATCCAGCCATCTCATCCTCGGTCGTCCCCTTCTCCTCCTGCCCCCAATCCCTCCCAGCATCAAAGTCTTCTCCAATGAGTCAACTCTTCGCATGAGGTGGCCAAAGTACTGGAGTTTCAGCTTTAGCATCATTCCTTCCAAAGAAATCCCAGGGTTGATCTCCTTCAGAATGGACTGGTTGGATCTTCTTGCAGTCCAAGGTACTCTCAAGAGTCTTCTCTGACACCACAGTCCAAAAACATCAATTCTTCGGTGCTCAGCTTTCTTCACAGTCCAACTCTCACATCCATACATGACTACTGGAAAAACCATAGCCTTGACTAGACGGACCTTAGTCAGCAAAGTAATGTCTCTGCTTTTGAATATGCTATCTAGGTTGCTCATAACTTTTCTTCCAAGCAGTATGGCTGCAATCACCATCTGCAGTGATTTTGGAGCCCCCCAAAATAAAGTCTGACACTGTTTCCACTGTTTCTCCATCTATTTCCCATGGAGTGATGTAGGTCTTCATAGAACCATTCAACTCCAGCTTCTTCAGCATTAGTGGTTGAGTCCTAGACTTGAGATTGCTATGATGTTGAATGGTTTACATTGGAAAGGAAACAAAGTCATTCTGTCATTTTTGAGATTGCACTCAGGTACTGCATTTTGGACTCTTATTGACTATGAGGGCTACTCCATTTCTTCTAAGGGATTCTTGCCTACAGTAGTAGACAATGATCATCTGAATTAAATTCACCCGTTCCCATCCTTTATACTTCACTGATTCCTAAAATGTCACTGTTCACTCTTGCCATCTCCTGCTTGACCATGCCCAATTTACCGTGATTCATGGGCCTGACATTCCAGGTTCCTATGCAATATTGTTCTTTATAACATCAGACTTTACTTTCACCACCAGACTCATTCACAACTGAACATCATTTCTGTTTTGATCCATTCTTTCTGGAACTATTTCTCTGCTCTTTCCCAGTAGCAAATTGGACACCTACCAACATGGAGCGCTCATTTTCTGGTGTCCTTTTTACCTTTTCATCCTGTTTAGGGAGTTATCAAGGCAAGAATATTGGAGTGATTTGCCATTCCCTTCCCCAGCGGGCCAAATTCTGTCAGAACTCTTCATCATGACCCATCCATCTTGGCATGGCTTGTAGCTTCCCTGAGTTAGATAAGGCTGTGATCAATATGATCATTATGGTTAACTTTCTGTGATTGTGGTTTTTGTTCTGGAAGTTGTGAGATTGTAGTTTTAAAGTAGTTGTCTGAAGAGGCATTACATATAGCTCAGTAAAGAAGAGAAGTGAAAGGCAAAGGAGAAAAAGAAATATATACCCAACTGAATGCAGAATTCCAGAGAATAGCAGGAGAGATAAGAAAGCCTTCTTAACTGAACAAAGCAAAGAAATAAAACTAGAAATCTCTTCAAGAAAATTGGAGATACCAAGGGAACATTTCGTGCAAAGATGGGTACAAAAAAGGAC
This sequence comes from Capra hircus, assembly GCF_001704415.2. Lineage (NCBI taxonomy): Eukaryota > Metazoa > Chordata > Mammalia > Artiodactyla > Bovidae > Capra > Capra hircus. The sequence continues at coordinate 83,173,103 of NC_030815.1, forward strand.
AGAAATGGTATAGACCTAACAGAAGCAGAAGATATTAAGAAGAGGTAGCAAGAATACACAGAAGAACTGTACAAAAAAGGCCTTAATGACCCAAGCAGATGGTGTGATCACTCATCTAGAGCCAGACATCCTGTAGTGTGAAGTCAAATGGGCCTTAGGAAACATTGTTACAAACAAAGTTAGTGGAAGTGATGGAATTCTAGCTGAGATATTTCAAATCCTAAAAGATGATGCTGTTAAAGTGTTGCAGTTAATATGTCAGCAAATTTGGAAAACTCAGCAGTGGACACAGGACTAGAAACTATTGGTTTTAATTCCAATCCCAAAGAAAAGTAATGCCAAAGAATGTTCAAACTACCATACAATCTTGCTCATTTCACATACTAGCAAGATAATGCTCAAAATCCTTCAAGCTAGGCTTCAGCAGTATGTGAACCAAGAACTTATAGATGTACAAGCTGGATTTAGAAAAGGCAGTTGGATCATAAAAAAAAGGGATTTTCAGAAAAACATCTATTTCTGCCTAATTGATTTTACTAAAGCCTTGGCTGTGTGGATCACAACAAACTGTGGAAAATTCTTTAAAAAGATGGGGATACCAGATCAATTTATCTGCAGGTCAAGAAGCAACAGTTAGAACCAGACATGGAACAACAGACTAGTTCAAAACTGGGAAAGGAGTACTTCAAGGCTTATTTAATTATATGCAGAGAAATTATATACAACCATGAGAAATGCCTGGCTGGATGAATCACAAGCTAGAATCAAAATTGCTTGGAGGGGTACACTCCGTCCCCCTTCTGATGTCTATGTCAGAAGCTTTCTCTGTCCCTTTTTCACTTTAATAAAACTCTGCTACACAAAAGCTCTTGAGTGATCAAGCCTGGTCCCTGGTCCCGAAGCTAAATCTTCTTCTTCGGAGATGAAGAATCAGACACTGTTCATGGTAAGCTATCATCTTGAGGTCTCGTCCGCGATCTTCAAGCCAAGGTAAGAACACTCAGAGCTCTAGCCTCTCTGCTTTCTCAGTACTCACATTTTCTGCTTTACTTTACTAACTCTTTCGTGTGCTTGTGTGAATGAATGACACAACCTGTGCAAAGTGAGCACTGAGCCCTGCTCTGCGGTTTCATGGAGCCTCATAACGACTGAAGGCAGCCTCCAAAAGGGGAGCTTTATTGGGTTTTTAACCAACCTGTCAATGCCAAGAGACACCCAACATCCTTGCAAGGGGAGCAGCCAGAAATGGGCGAAGGATGTGGACTGAACTTTCCTTTCTTGGTCAGCTTTTCCTGGTCTCTTTGACCACTTCATAACTGCGTGGGGAATAAAAACTATTAACCTAATCTGTCAGATCATAGACTTTCAAAGGACTTGTGATCCAGGCTGTTATTGTGTACGTTTACTTAGACCCCATGTTTGGAGGTTTGTGACATTGTACAGGAAACAGGGATCAAGAGCATCCCCAAGAAACAGAAATGCAAAAAAGCAAAATGACTGTCTGAGGAGGCCTTTCAAATTGCTGTGAAATAAGAGAAGTGAAAAGAAAAGGAGAAAAGGGAGGATATACCCATTTGAATGCACAGTTCCAAAGAATAGCAAGGAGAGATAAGAAAGCCTTCCTCAGTGATCAATGCAAAGAAATAGAAGAAAACAATAGAATGAGAAAGACTAGAGATCTCTTCAAGAAAATTAGAGATACCAAGGGAACATTTCATGCAAAGATGTGTTCAATAAAGGACAGAAATGGTATGGACCTAACAGAAGCAGAAGATATTAAGAAGAGGTGGCAAGAATACACAGAAGAACTGTCCAAAAAAGATCTTCACGACCCAGATAATCAAAATGGTGTGATCACTCAGCTAGAGCCAGACATCCTGGGATGTGAAGTCAAGTGGGACTTAGGAAGCATCACTACAAACAAAGCTATTGGAGGTGATGGAATTCCAGTTGAGCTCTTTCAAATCCTAAAAGATGATGCTGTGAAAGTGCACTCAATATGCCAGCAAATTTGGAAAACTCAGCAGTGGCCACAGGACTGGAAAAAGTCAGTTTTCATTCCAATCCCAAAGTAAGGCAATGCCAAAGAATGCTCAAACTACCGCACAATTGCACTCATCTCACACGCTAGCAAAGTAATGCTCAAAATTCTCCAAGCCAGGCTTCAATAGCATGTGAACCGTGGAAGTCCAGATGTTCAAGCTGGTTTTAGAAAAGACAGAGGAACCAGAGATCAAATCTCCAACATCTCCTGGATCATCTGCCAGGAGCCAGCATGAGGAATCCTGCCCATGAGAAGGTCATGAGGAAGGAAGCCTGACAAAATGCAAGGACGTGAATAAGCTTCAGGGGTTCCCCCTGGAATTTCCTGAGCATCCACTCCCCAAAAAATAAGAATCGGCCTGCTTTTCCACTCTCCTGATATTCTCTGGAAAAAGTCAAATCACGGCTTTAGTCTTCTGCATTTGAAAGGGATGTTTCAGTTAAACCCCTCTGATAGCTCTCTAGCTTGCCTAACAGGTTCCCCTGGACCTCTTACAGCTTGTGAATTGCTTACAGCCCTCAACTGCGAGAGGCACAAAGCTTAAAAGCATCTTAAAGATACAGAGCCTTGTCTAAAGAGCTAAAAATCATATTGGTGACGGGTTTTCACTGTTGACTGAATGATCTCTGCCAGATCTCTATATTCTTTATCTTTTAGGCACCTGGGAGGATGTTAATCAATGTAAACGGGATATGGAAAAAGATATACAGTAGTTTTGATGTTACCAACACTAGACTTTTGAGTTAATTACTTTTCTTTTGTTATAAATCACTGTCCTCCTTTTAATTGTTATAAATTGCTGTATTTTTGCTATGTAAGCATGTAACTTTATTTAGTGCTTTCTGAGAATGGCACCAGACTTTGGGAAGATCAACACAAATAAGTCCTCTAGTTAACAAACCCTTATCAGAAAAAAAGGCTGTAAAATGTTAATTGGCCCTTTTTGGCCAGAAGATGATGTAAATCACCTAAGACTTGTGTATACAATTAGATATGCAGAGAGAAAAGCCTGGTTTTTGATAAGAGTCTGGGCTGCTAACGCTGCATAATTTTGTGTTATCCATTGATCTCCATGTTTTATCAAAAGTATAAAAGGCCTTCTGAACAATAGAGGATGGGGCCAGTCACTGGACTGGTTTCCCCCATGTCTCCTCTCTAATTTCTGGCTGAATTCCCATCTAGGGCGTGGAGGCTCACCATGTATACTTACTTGTCCCGGCTTTTAAGATCCACGCGAGGGGGAGCCCAAGGTGGGGCACCCCCCGATATTCAAGAGGATGCCAGTGGCCTAACGTAGATGGTGCAAGCTCCTTGTCTGGAACTTTATTGGCTTTCCACGTAAACCAAGTTATTCAGCCTTCTTTTTCCACTTAATTTTCCTACTACACTATTTCTTCCTAATCTAATCTTATATTAATAAATAAATAAGTCTTTCCTCGCCAACGCTGTCCTCACTTCGAATTCCCTGGATCCACCGGGGCTGGGCCCTGGCAATCATCGAAAAAGCAAGAGAATTCCAGAAAAACATCTATTTCTGCTTTATTGACTATGCCAAAGCCTTTGACTGTGTGGATCACAATAAACTGTGGAAAATTCACAGGAGATAGGGAAATGGGAGACAGGGAAATTAAAGAGATGGGAATACCAGACCACCTGACCTGCCTCTTGAGAAATCTGTATGCAGGTGAGAAAGCAACAGTTAGAACTGGACATGGAACAACAGACTGGTTCCAAATAGGAAAAGGAGTACATCAAGGCTGCATATTGTCACCCTGCTTATGTAACTTATATGCAGAGTACATCATGAGAAATGCTGGACTGGATGAAGCACAAGCTGTAATCAATATTGCCAGGAGAAATATCAATAATCTCAGATACGCAGATGACACCACCCTTACGGCAGAAAGTGAAGAAGAACTCTTGATGAAAGTGAAAGAAGAGGGTGAAACCGTTGGCTTAAAGCTCAACATTCAGAAAACTAAGATCATGGCATCCAGTCCCATCACTTCATGGCAAATAGATGGGGAAACAGTGGAAACAATGGCTGACTTTATTTTGGGGGGCTCCAAAATCACTGCAGATGGTGATTGCAGCCATGAAATTAAAAGATGCTTACTCCTTGGAAGGAAAGTTATGATCAACCTAGACAGCATATTCAAAAGCAGAGACATTACTTTGCCAACAAAGGTCCATCTAGTCAAGACTATGGTTTTTCCAGTAATCATGTATGGATGTTAGAGTTGGACTACAAAGAAAGCTGAGTGCCAAAGAATTGATGCTTTTGAACTGCAATGTTGGAGAAGTCTCTTGAGAGTCCCTTGGACTGCAAGAAGATCCAACCAGTTCATCCTGAAGGAAATCAGTCCTGGGTGTTCACTGGAAGGACTGATGTTGAAGCTGAAACTCCAATACTTTGGTCACCTGATGCAAAGAAATGAATCATTTGAAAAGACCTTGATGCTGGGAAAGATTGAAGGCAGGAGGAGAAGGGGCCAACAGAGGATGAGATGGTTGGATGGCATCACCGACTTAATGGACATGAGTTTGAGTAAACTCTGGGAGTTGGTGGCGGACAGGGAGGCCTGGCATGCTGCGGTCCATGGGGTTGCAAACAGTTGGACACGACTGAGCGACTGAACTGAACTGATGGAAGCACTTAGCCTTGCTAGACTAGGCAATCCCTGCCAGAAAGGAGCTAGGAGCATGTATGGAACGAGGTGGAACTCTAGCTCTAGAACGTCTCTCAGGCTAGAGGTTACTGGCTTGGCTGCCTGCCCCAGGGGCCAGGGATCTGAAAGTGAGTCTTCCATCATGGCTGTGCCTCCTGTCTATATTGATAGAAGCGCTGATGGTGACCATGAGGTTTTTGAGGACACAGATTGGGAATCGCAGGATCTATTAAGATTGGAAATACAGTGGGCTTTTCTTCCTTTGGTAGCACTAGCTTTTAGTGGACCATAGGAGGCTCTCTGCTGGCTTTTGTCTCAACTCCTTAGGTATTCTTCTGTGGAAACTGGAAAGATTGATTCTAGTAGCTCGAAGACAAAAAAATCACTTTCCCCTCACTAGCCAATCCTTCACCACCTCTTTTGCTATACCGATGTGGCAATGAGTCACTGCTTCTATTGAGGGCAGGACTGTACTCGGAAATGGGCATGGGCACATGTAAGATGGATGCTTTCCCTAGTAGTACTAGCTTGGGAAACATTCCAGGAAAGCTACTCTGTTACACTCTGGGTGGCATCAGAGAAAAGGGCAAATCAAACAAAGGTCTTGGTGGGGTGGAACTAAGAGTCTGGGATGCCATCATCTCCACCCCACCTCGGTGGTAGAACCAGGAGGGACAAGTAAGACACCTGCATTGGTATGGGACAGACTAAGTCTGACCAGGGAAGGAAAGCTTCAGTGGAGAGTCTTGTATATACTCCCATCTAGAGCAGGGAAGGACGCTTCTGGTGGAAGAAAGCCATGGCTGTGGATGCCGCTTCTTTTCTCTTACAGATGGGAGCTAGCCATTCCAGAACCACTCCTTTAAAATGTATTTTTTTAAAAAGCTGGGACAAGTTTGATCCCCAGAATTTAAAGAGACATGCCTGATCTTCTGTGATACCGAATGGCCACAGTATCCTTTGGAAGACAGGGAATGCTGACCTGCTGAAGGATCTCAATTATTACTGTTTTACAACTAGACCGGTTCTGTAGGAAACAAGAGAAATGGGTAGAAGTCCCATATGTGTTGCTCTTTATCTCTCTGTGAGACATGCCGGACTTGTGTCCTAAGGGTGCAGATTTGGGTGTGAAATCTTCAGCTGCCTCCTGTTCTCTTACCTTGCCGCTGTATCCAGGACTCCCAACTGAACAGGTTGAGAGTCAGGGCACCCTTCCAGGAGGGGTTGCCTCTGTCTCAATTGAAATTCAAACAGTACCAATTGCAGTCGAGATTATTGAGAGGATCCAAAAAGTACATAGAAGCCTTTACGGGACTAAATTTACTTTATGAGCTTACTTGGAGAGATGTAATGTATGTCTTGGGACAGACGCTGACTCTTGACTCTAGTTTTGGGGGAAGCGACTACTTTTGGAGATGAATGGCTTGAACGTGAGACAAGGGGAAAGAGGGAACATGAAATAGCCCTCCTTCCTACTAGGAGTCAAGCAGTTCCTATAACAGAGCCACTTTGTCAGATGTATTCATGAAGGACTCAAGCGAGCACATGCTAAGACTTTAAACTATGCTGACATAGAACAGGGAGAGAAGGAAACTCCTGATAAACTCCTAGTCTAGACTATGGGAGGCGCTCCACAACTTTACTGACGTCAATCTTGAAAGTGCAGAAGGAGGAATGATCTTAAACGATAGATTTCTCACTCACTCAGCTCCAGATACCTGCCGTTAACTTTTTTAAAAAAACAGGCATTTGGACCAAATCAATCTTTAGAAAAACTGTTACAGCTGGCTCAGATGATATATTATGGTAAAGAATATGAAGAGGAAAATAAGAAGCAAAAAAGAACCAGGCAACAGACTGAAGCCCCAACCATGGCAGTTAGCTCTGCTATGAAACAGCCTGAGGAAAAAATGCCCAGAGGAACCCAGGTGAAAAGGGATGGACTTGTTATTACTGTGGAAAGGAGGGGCGTCTCAAGCGGGATTGCCCTCAGGCATTTTAGCTGTCTGTCCCCGGCTCCAGGTCCGGTCTGCAAAGGACCATACTGGGGAAGAGACTGCCCTCCAAGGTGTAGGCCCCAGGGGTCGGACTCTCAAGACAATCTGGACTGAAGGTGCCGGGGGATCCCCACTTAAGCTCCCGTCCTAATTACACCGAGGAACCCTGGGTATTAATAACTGTGTGTGTGTGGGGGTCAATCAGCCGATTTCTTTTGGACACTGGGGCAACTTTCTCTGTGCTCACTGAAGCCCCTGGCCTTCCTTCCTCCTGATCCACTACTGTAATGGGACTGTCTGATGAGCCAAACATTATTATGTCAGTCATCCTTTAAGTGGCAACTGGGACTCTTGTGCTGTTTTCTCACGAGTTTCTAATCATGCCAGAGTCTCCCTCACCCCTCTGGGGATGGATATACTGAACAAGGTCCAGGCCTCTGTTTTCATGAATATGGAACCAGCTCTTTTTAATGGAACAAACTGTAAATCCTAGAGTGTGGACTGATGGAAAAACTGTGGGTTGAACACAAAATGCTGTTTCTATCTTTATCAAGCTCAATGACCCTCACCTATTTTCACATCAAAAGCGGTATTCACTAAAGCTGGAGGTTAATGAACAGGCAAAATCTTACTGTACTGACTTCTCACGATGTAAGTGGGATCTTAAACTCTAAAGTTCAGAGTAACAGTCAGTTCAGTCGCTCAGATGTGTCCGACTCTCTGCGACCCCATGGACTGCAGCACACCAGGCCTCCCTGTCCATCACCAACTCCTGGAGTTTACTCAAATTCATGTCCATTGAGTTGGTGATGCCATGCAACCATCTCATCCTCTGTTGGCCCCTTCTCCTCCTGCCTTCAATCTTTCCCAGCATCAGGGTCTTGAAATTCAAATGAGTCAGATCTTCGCATCAGGTGGCCAAAGTACTGGAGTTTCAGCTCCAACATCAGTCCTTCCAATGAATATTCAGGACTGATTTCCTTTAGGATGGACTGGTTGGATCTCCTTGCAGTCCAAGGGACTCTCAAGAGTCTTCTCCAACACCACAGTTCAAACTCATCAATTCTTTGGCGCTCAGCTTTCTTTATACTCCAACTCTCACATCCATACATGATTTCTGGAAAATCCATAGCCTTGACTAGATGGACCTTTGTTGGCAAAAGAATGTCTCTGCTTTTTAAAATGCTGTCTAGATTGGTCATAACTTTTGGTCATAACTCCAAGGAGTTAAGTATCTTTTAATTTCATGTCTGCAATCACCACCTGCAGTGATTTTGGAGCCCAAAAAAATAAAGTCTGTCACTGTTTCCCCATCTATTTGCCATGAAGTGACGGGACTGGATGCCATGACCTTAGTTTTCTGAGTGGTGGGCTCTAAGCCAACTTTTTCACTCTCCTCTTTCACTTTGCAGCCATGAAATTAAAAGACGCTTACTCCTTAGAAGGAAAGTTATGACCAAGATAGACAGCATATTAAAAAGCAGAGACATTACTTTGTCAACAAAGGTCCATCTAGTCAAGGCTATGGTTTTTCCAGTGGTCATGTATGGATGTGAGAGTTGGACTATAAAGAAAGCTGAGTGTCAAAGAATTGATGCTTTTGAACTGTGGTGTTGGAGAAGACTCTTGAGAGTCCCTTGGACTGCAAGAAGATCCAACCAGTCCATCCTAAAGGAAATCAATCCTGGGTGTTCATTGGTAGGACTGATGTTGAAGCTGAAACTCCAATACTTGGCCACCTGATGTGAAAAGCTGACTCATTTGAGAAGACCCTGATGCTAGGAAAGATTGAGGGCAGGAAGAGAGGGGGCCAACAGAGGATGAGATGGTTGGTTGGCAACACCAACTCAATGGACATGGGTTTGGGTGGGCTCCAGGAGTTGGTGGTGGACAGGGAGGCCTGGTGTGCTGTGGTTCATGGGGTTGCAAAGAGTTGGACACGACTGAGCGACTGAACTGAACTGAACTGAACTTTCATCAAGAGGCTCTTTGATTCCTCACTTTCTGCCATAAGGGTGATTTCATTTGCATATCTGAGATTATTGATATTTCTCCCAGCAATCTTGATTCCAGCTTGTGCTTCTTCCAGCCCAGCGTTTCTCATGATGTACTCTGCATATAAGTTGAATAAGCAGGGTGACAATATACAGCCTTGATGTACTCCTTTTCCTATTTGGAACCAGTCTGTTGTTCCATGTCCAGTTTTAACTGTTGTTTCCTGACCTACATACAGATTTCTCAAGAGGCAGGTCAGGTGGTCTGCTATTCCCATCTCTTGAAGAATTTTCCACAGTTTGTGGTGATCCACACAGTCAAAGGCTTTGGTATAGTCAGTAAAGCAGAAATATATGTTTTTCTGGAACTCTCTTGCTTTTTCCATGATCCAGCGGATGCTGGCAATTTGATCTCTGGTTCCTCTGTCTTTTCTAAATCCAGCTTGAACTTCTGGAAGTTCACAGTTCATGCATTTTTGAAGCCAGGCTTGGAGAATTTTTAGCATTACTTTACTATCGTGTGAGATGAGTAAAATTGTGCAGTAGTTTGAGCATTCTTTGGCAGTGCCTTTCTTTGGGACAGAGCAACAACGCTGCACCTTTAAAGCTGCTGTAACTCAAGGGGTGTTGAAAGCTCTAGGAATAGAATATCACTTACACTGTTCCTGGAGACCCCAACTTTCAGGAAAGGTAGAAAAAAGGTAATGACATTATTAAGAAACATCTGCGTAAGCTAACTCAGGAAACACAAGGCAGTTGGTTTAAAGTTTTATCCATAGCTTTAATGAGGGCTCAAACTGCTCCTAAGTAGAAGGGACTGTCTCTATGACAGACTGTTTCTGTGCATAGAAATTGTCATAGATCCTGAAGCCTTAAAATTAACTATGTGACTCCGTTTTTAGCTTTTCAACAGACATTACCAGGAGATTAACCCCTGACCCAGGCTTTGCGTCAAACAGGCCGCTGTTTGAGCCAGGAACTGAGATGGGCCTGAGAATATGGGTGGGCTTGCTTCTGCTGACTCCAAAAGTCCTGAGCCTGCCATTTGACCCTCAAGGCAGCACCTTCCTGCCCATTCCACAATCGGTCTAATTGCTGGGTCTGCGGAGCATTCCCCTCCGCATCAACTGAAGACTTCTCTTGGTGGATTTCTCCACTTCAAGGAAAGGACTTTCTTCAACTCTGAGAATACTTTCACCAACAACAATCATATGTGATGCCTCTTCTCGGTCTGATGACATCTGACGATCCTAAGATGGACTGGTGTAACTAAGGACATAATGTAACTTTTAATTTTGATTATGTTTTAACATGGTTTAATGACTACTTTGCTGCATATAAGAAGGTAAATGGGTCTAGATCTGGTGTTTTTCTACCTGATGTTTATCAAATATGGGATGAGGTCATTCAGCTAACTCCTAAAAAGGGATGCCTACTATTTAATGCTCCTATAGGCTGGGAAAAAATAGAGCCATCACCAGTAGTTAGCTGACAACTTTATTATGATTGGAAACAAGTGGGATTTTTGCCTCATGACATATAAAATACATTCCTGTGTTTTCCAATCCCAGTTTAGGTCCTCCTTTTGCCTGGCCAGGAACTGATTGGGAGTGGATCCCTCAGTCACGCTGGTTTGCTCCAAATGGGACCTACTGGATATGTGGTTCTTACCTATGGGTGTGGTTTCCCCCTGGCTGGATAGGCAGATGTGCACCCTAGGTCTAACTTTTCCTCATAGCTTCATATTTTCAGAACTTCCAGAGAAGCCTCCTAATCTGCCACACCTTAAAACTTGTTGGGTAAGATCTGTATTTCACTGGTATGATTATCTGGCTACAATATTTGTTCCCTCTATGGAAACTACAGATGATATATTATGCTACCAGTTGATGCTCTAACTTTCAGCCCTTGCTGCTGCTACTGCTGCTAAGTTGTTTCAGTCGTGTCTGACTCTGTGCGACCCCATAGACGGCAGCCCAGCAGGCTCCCCCGTCCCTGGGATTCTCCAGGCAAGAACACTGGAGTGGGTCACCGTTTCCTTCTCCAATGCATGAAAGTAAAAAGTGAAAGTGAAGTCGCTCAGTTGTGTCCAACTCGTAGCGACCCCATGGACCGCAGCCTACCAGGCTCCTCTGTCTATGGGATTTTCCAGGCAAGAGTACTGGAGCGGGGTGCCATTGCCTTCTCTTTCAGCCCTTAATACTGAACAAATACTAAATTAGAAGGTGGTTTTACAAAACAGATTGGCCTTAAGATATTCTAATGGCTGCACCAGAAGGAACTTGTGCCATTATTCATACAAAATGTTGTACATATATACCAGATATGAGTACTAATGTTATTCACTTTACTAAACACATGAACAAGATGATTCAGGCTATGGATTCTCCTAAAGCCTCAGTCACCTCACTTGGGAAACAGTAACTAGCTCCTCATGGTGGAAAACTGTCTTATAATCATAATTCTAATTGTTCTGTTTTTACTGTTTGCTTCCTGCATCTGCAACTGTGTAACTGGGTTTGTATCTAACCGTTTGAAAGCTTTTAAGTTACAAATGGCTGTCCAGGCTCCTACCAGCGCCACAACCTCCTCCGATTACTTGGGGCCCCTGGATCAGAAAGCCTCAGCATGAGGGTTAGGAGAATATGTTGCCTCAGCAATTTAGGGACCATGCCCCTCAACAGCGGGAAGTAGTTATGGAATGAAAATGACACTCCTTTCCCTTGGCAACATAATTCTCCTAAAAGAAAAGAGGGAATGAGAGAATCAATTCCTAGGCAGGTTGATAAGAAGTCCAGGGTTCCTGAGGAGAAGGGGTCTGAGGCTCTCGAAGTAGAGATAGGGGTCTGGAATTCTCAAGGAGGAGGAAAGGACAAACATCTTTTTTTCCTTCTACATTCCTTAGTCTTAGTCACATAGAACTTTTTTTCTTTAAGCCCAGAACTGATGATTACACAACAAACAACTCAGTTTAAACTCTGTACTAGATCATGGCATCTGGTCCCATCACTTCATGGGAAATAGATGAGGAAACAGTGTCAGACTTTATTGTTTTGGGCTCCAAAATCACTGCAGATGGTGATTGCAGCCATGAAATTAAAATAAATAAATTTAAATTAAAAAAAATAAAATAATATCCTCTACAAAAAAAAAAAAAAGATGCTTACTTCTTGGAAGGAAAGTTATGACCAACCTAGATAATATATTGATATTACTTTGCCAACAAAGGTCCGTCTAGTCAAGGCTATGGTTTTTCCTGTGGTCATGTATGGATGTGAGAGTTGGACAGTGAAGAGAGCTGAGCGCTGAAGAATTGATGCTTTTGAACTGTGGTGTTGGGGAAGACTCTCGAGAGTCCCTTGGACTGCAAAGAGATCCAACCAGTCCATCCTAAAGGAGATCAGTCCCGGGTGTTCATTGGAAGGACTGATGCTGAGGCTGCAACTCCGATACTTTGGCCACCTCATGTGAAGAGTTGACTCATTGGAAAAGACCTTGATGCTGGGAGGATTGTGGGGAGGAAAAGGGGACAACAGAGAATGAGATGACTGGATGGCATCACCGACTCGATGGACATGAGTTTGAGTGAACTCCGGGAGTTGGTGATGGACAGGGAGGCCTGGCATGCTGTGATTCATGGGGTTGGAAAGAGTCGGACACGACTGAGCAAGTGAACTGAACTGAAGGATTATATAACAACAATGTATCCTGCTTGAGGACAGTTTCTCCTTCCTGAAAACCTTTTGGCTAATCCTGTTATCTTAAAATGTAAATTATCGGAGACGGTCTAGTAAGATCTTTACAACCTCAAGACATTCTTTTGATTTATTGTAATAACTAATTAAAAAGTATATAACTCCCTTGCTAACACTAGTGAGGGGGGCACTCTCCGTCCACCTTCTGATGTGTGTGTCAGAAGTTTTCTCTGTCCCTTTTCATATTTTAATAAAATTATGCTACACACATATAAAAAAATTGCTTGGAGAAATATCAATGACCTTAAATATGCAGATGATACCACTCTTAAGGTAGAAAGATAAGAGGCACTAAAGAGCCTCTTGATGAAGGTGAGAAAGGAGAATGAAAAAGCTGGCTTAAAAAGAGACACAGATGTATAGAACAGTCTTTTGGACTCTGTGGGAGAGGGTGGGATGATTTGGGAGAAAGGCATTGAAACATGTATAGTATCATCTAAGAAACTAATTGCCAGTCCAGGTTCGATGCAGGATACAGGATGCTTGGGGCTGGTGCACTGGGATGACCCAGAGGGATGGTATGGGGAGGGAGGTGGGAGGGGGGTTCAGGATGGGGAACATGTATACACCCATGGAAGATTCATGTTGATGTATGGCAAAACCAATACAATATTGTAAAGTAATTAGCCTCCAATTAAAATAAATAAATTTAAATTTTAAAAAAAAAGAAGAAAAAGCTGGCTTAAATTTCAACACTCAAAAAACAAAAATCGTGGCATCTGGTCCCATTACTTCACGGAAAATAGAATAGGAAATAATGGAAACAGTGGCAGATTTTATTTTCTTGGGCTCTAAATCACTGTAGTGACAGCTGCCATAAATTAAAAGATGCTTCTTGGAAGAAAAGCTATGACAGACCTAGACAGCATATTAAAAAGCAGAGATATCACTTTGCCAGCAAAAGTCTGTCTAGTCAAAGCTATGGTTTTTTCGGTAGTCATGTACAGATGTGAGTTGGACCATAAAGAAGACTGAGTGCTAAAGAATTGATGCTTTTGAACTGTGGTGCTGGAGAAGACTCTTGAGAGTCCCTTGGATAGAAAGGAGATCAAACCAGTCAATCTTAAAGGAAAGAAAAGAAAGAAAGTGAAGTTGCTCAGTCATGTCTGACTCTTTGTGACCCCATGGACTGTAGCCTCCCATGGTCCTCCGTCCATGGAATTTTCCAGGCAAGAGTACTGGAGTGGGTTTCCATTTCCTTCTCCAGGGGATCTTTCCGACCCAGGGATCTAACTCAGGTCTCCCACATTGCAGGCAGATGTTTTACCATCTGAGCCACCAGGGAAGCCCTCTAAAGGAAATCAACCCTGAATACTTATTGGAAGGATTGATGCTGAAACTCTAATACATTGGCCACCTGTTGGGAAGAGCTGACTCACTGGAAAAGACCTTGATGCTGGGAAAGATTGAGGGCAGGATGAGAAGGGGGCAACAGAGAATAAGATGGTTGGATGGCATTATTGACTTAATGGACATGAGTTTGAGCAAACTCTAGGAGAGAGTGAAGGACAGGGAAGCCTGGCATGCTGCAGTCCATGGAGAGTTAGACATAACTTAGACACTGAACAACAGTCAGTATTCTCGCCAGGGAGATCCCGTAGATAGTGGAGCCTGATGGACTACAGTCCATGGAGTTGCAAAAGAGTTGGACACAACTTAGTGACTAAACAACAAGAATAACAACAAAAATTCATTTCTTTCTGATGTAGAATTCACTTTTACCCAATTAAAAGTAGGAGCTATATCATAAGTTTGGAAACTATAAAGCAAAGTTATAGAATTTAAAATTAAATCTCTATCCCATTTGAGCTTTCATTATTTATTTTGTTTAGTTTTCTTCTTAGGGGCCAATTTCAATGTCTTCAATGTCTTAGAATTTCAATGTAAGGTTAGTTTTCAATCATAAATTTGCTAAAACCCTCGAAACTGATAGTCTTTTTTTTTTTTGCCACATCATTCATTGAATAAATTCATTAAAGATTTCCAACTTTCTAAATAGAAGAAATCAGAACATACAGGACCCATTGGAAAAAAAAAAATCACTGTTGTGAGGACACCAGAGGTTGACTTACAGACCAGTTCTTCAAGACTTCAAACATTTCTAATGTCTGCTTAATGGTGGGCAGTAAGTATAAACTGCCATGCTTGCTTTTTAAAAAACTGTTATTCAGCATCAGCTTCTCTCACACTGTGTTTGTCTGGGTAGGCAATTTACTCTTGCACTGTATTTATGTAACTGTTCCTCGCTGAAGCGTTTATGTATCTTTAAAAAATATGGCATTTTTATATGTACACTTTTATAATATAAATGTAAATATATAAATTTTGTGTCAGCTATGATTCAGCAGTTTTAAGTCTAAAGTCAGTAAAGGTATGTGGGCCACCAATGTTTCCTTACTTAATAAAATAGAACAAAACACTTTAATTTTAATTTTTATGAGCTAGCCCATTTCCGTTGATTAAAAACATGATTTCTGTCTATATACACATGAAAATAGATTCAGATTTTTGGGCACTTTAAAGTATATTTTGTGTATGACCTTTATATGCTTGTTATAAAAGTATTTTAAGTTCAAAGCAGTATTATACTTGCTAATAATTACCAATATTTTAATCTTGCTGTACTTTTCAGAATTCCTAGGACACTTCCCACTAAAGATATTAAGACTCTAGAAAAATGAAAGATGACAATTGTTCATTAAATAAAAGCAACTTGGGGGTGGGAAATAGAAGCTGTTTGAGAATATACAACCAAATCATAGTGCACATTTAAATTATAAAATTTCTTATTTTTTCAGTTTAAACAATTCTTAAAATTTCCTTTCAAAAAGCATACTGATTATATTTTAAACACACATCAAACATTGCAAACATATTTTTCACCTTTTACTAGTAACCCCTGCCCCCCTAAACAAAATCCTAGTGAAATAGATACTAGGTGTGTGGCCAAAGTCTGTGAATGTAGGCTATATGTAGGTTTGGTCTGCTGTGTTTCCTTTGAGTAAAGAATTAGAAACGTATGGCCTGCAGCCTGTATAACTGCACCTTTGTGGATCTTGCTACGTGGGAACATATTCTTCATATAATTTTTCAAGATCTTTTCTTTGCCAAAAAATGAATCATGTTCATAACAGAATAGTTGGGAAATATAAAAAAGTACAGGAAAAAAAAAACCCTGTAATCCTACCACCTAATGATACCTACTGGTGATACTCTGGTGTGTTTACTTCCTGTCTTTCTTTTTAAGCAAACAAAAATATAAATGTATACCTATAAAAATATGATTATGCTATTTACAGAGGTTGAGTTCCTGCTTTTCTCAATGGATCAAATGTTCTTGGTTGCTTCCCTTTCTCCTTATATGTTCTTTATAAAAATGTATGATTTTAATGGTCAAAAATATCTTCATTGAATAGATATAGCATACGGTAAAATAAAGACTGGTATTTATAATTTTATAGCTTTTAAAGTTTTACTTTGTGTAAGTAAAATTTAGGTGTTTTTTTTTGTTTTTTTTTTACAAAAATTGCTATATAAAATAAAACCTTAAAAGCTATAAAATTACAGATATCACATTTTGGACAACTGACGTCTCTCAGCATGATGTTCAAACAGTGGTACAAAGCCTCTTTATGGTTCTATAACTCCTCAAAAGCTGGGGAGGGTCAACAACATAGGCACTGCATGAGGATATGACATCCCCATGTTTCAGGTCATGTCTCAAGGTCCATTTGAAATTGAGAGAATCTGTAATGTCACACATGGATAACTGAAGGTCTGCTTGTAAAGTCCACATGCTGAACTCCTACAAGCTGTAAAACAGAGTTGATGGGTTTATGATCCAACCTATTCCTATCATGGTGTATAAAATGGATGTTGTTACCTAGAAGAGAATAAGAATAAAAGGTAAAGGTTAACATATAGGGTTATTCATTAGATGTACTGCTTTCTAGAATCAGAGCAGTATTTTAACTTCTAATTAGTCCAAATGAAAAAGTTATTTACCTGGAGTACATAGCATTCTCCATATAATGACACAATAAATTTTAATTAAGGTAGTAAAGCATGACAAAAATTATGGTTAAATAAGGTTAGTACTTAATTCTTTATGTACTTTCCCTGCTGCAAAGGGAAAGACTTAAATTATAACCTTCTGTTAGGTTTCATTAAATGTAATTAAATAAAACAGCTTGTCAAACAGACAGGAAGAATATGGAACTAGTGTAGATATCAAACCAGAAAATCATGTTTCTTAAATGTAATAACAGAATAAATCACTTCCTTAAAAAATTTACTCCTAATTACCAATTTAATAGCCTACATATATTATAACCATAGCCTAAAAGAGGCTGAAAAATAAGAGCATTAAGACAATCAGTTATATAATACAATTCTTCTATCTGCTCAAATGAAATAGTAGTAATTTAAGCGCAGGCGGCAGCGGCGGGCTGGCGCACTAAGCGCGGCTGAGAGCTACCCCGCGTCCGAGGTCAGGGGCAGCAGTCTAGAGTGCCAGGCTGCGATGGCACAGGAACGGCCAAGAGGAGCTACCCCGCGTCTGAGGCCAGGGGCGGCAGCCAGGAGGAGCCACCCGTGTCAGAGGTCAGAGGCGACGGCCAAGAGGAGCCACCGCGCATCCGAGGCCAGGGGTGGCACCCGAGAGGAGCCACCCTGTGTCAGAGGCCAAGGGCGGCAGCAGGAAGGAGCAACCCCACGCCAGAGGCCAGGGCAGCAACCGGGGAGCAGCAACCCCACGCCCAAGGCTAGGGGCAGCGGCCGGGAGGGGCAACCCCACGTCTAAGGAGTGGTGGCTGTGCGGGCACAGGAGGGCCTAGAGGAGCCATCCCACCCTGAAGGTCAGGAACGGCAGCAGGAGGAGATACTCCTCATCCAAGGTAAGGAGCAGTGGCTGTGCTTTGCTGGAGCAGCCGTGAAGAGATACCCCACACCCAAGGTAAGAGAAACTCAAGTAAGATGGTAGGTGTTGCAAGAGGGCATCAGAGGGCAGACACACTGAAACCATACTCACAGAAATCTAGTCAATCTAATCACACTAGGACCACAGCCTTGTCTAACTCAATGAAATTTATAGTCTAGATCCTGTTTACTTTAATTGTTGGAATGAAGACCAGAATTTTAACATAAAACAACATTAGATTACTAAATAAGAGGCCTGTTTTCTGCATTGTACCTATATGCTGTCTACACTAACCATTGTGGATTTAATATCATAAATTGGCTTTTTATAAAATAAGTTCAGTTCAGATCTCTAGTCATTCCCATTCTATTGATTTCCTCTATTTCTTTGCATTGATGGCTGAAGAAGGCTTTTTTTTATCTTTCCTTGCTATTCTTTGGAACTCTGCATTCAAATGGGTACATCTTTCCTTTTCTCCTTTGCGTTTTGCTTCTCTTCTTTTCACAGCTATTTGTAAGGCCTCCCCAGACAGCCATTTTGCTTTTTTGTATTTCTTTTCCGTGGGGATGGTCTTGATCCTTGTTTCCTGTACAATGTCACCATAGTTCACGAGGCACTCTATCAGATCTAGGCCCTTAAATCTATTTCTCACTTCCACTGTATAATCATAAGGAATTTGATTTAGGTCATACCTGAATGGTCTAGTGGTTTTCCCTGCTTTCTTCAATTTCATTCTGAATTTGGCAATAAGGAGTTCATGATCTGAGCCACAGTCAGCTCCCAGTCTTGTTTTTGCTGACTGTATAGAGCTTCTCCATATTTGGCTGCAAAGAATATAATCAATCTGATTTCAGTGTTGACCATCTGACGATGTCCATGTGTAGAGTCTTCTCTTGTGTTGTTGGAAGAGGGTGTTTGTTATGACCAGTGCGTTCTCTTGGAAAAACTCTATTAGCCTTTGCCCTGCTTCATTCCATATTCCAATGCCAAATTTGCCAGTTACTCCAGGTGTTTCTTGACTTCCTACTTTTGCATTCCAGTCCCCTATAATGAAAAGGACATCTTTTTTGGGTGTTAGTTCTCAAAGGTCTTGTAGGTGTTCATAGAACCATTCAACTTCAGCTTCTTCAGCATTACTGGTTGGGGCATAGAGTTGGATTACTATGATATGGAATGGTTTGCCTTGGAAACGAAGAGAGATCATTCTGTCGTTTTTGAGATTGCATCCAAATACTGCATTTCGGACTCTTTTGTTGACCATGATAGCTACTCCATTTCTTCTAAGGGATTCCTGCCCACAGTAGTAGATATAATGGTCATCTGAGTTAAATTCACCCATTCCAGTCCATTTTAGTTCGCTGATTCCTGGAATATTGATGTTCACTCTTGCCATTTCCTGTTTGACTATTTCCAATTTGCCTTGATTCATGGACCTAACATTCCAGGTTCCTATGCAATACTGCTCTTTACAGCATTGGACCTTGCTTCTATCACTGGTCACATCCACAGCTGGGTATTGTTTTTGCTTTGGCTCCATCCCTTCATTCTTTCTGGAGTTATTTCTCCACTGATCTCCAGTAGCATATTGGGTACCTACTGACCTGGGGAGTTCCTCTTTCAGTATCCTGTCATTTTCCCTTTTCATACTGTTCATGGGGTTCTCAAGGCAAGAATACTGAAGTGGTTTACTATTCCCTTCTCTAGTTGACCACATTTTGTCAGCCCTCTCCACTATGACCCGGCCATCTTGGGTGGCCCCGCGGGCATAGCTTAGTTTCATTGAGTTAGACAAGGCTGCGACAGACCACACAGAAGCGTGGCCGAGAGGAGCTACCCCACGCCCGAGGTCAGGGGCAGTAGCCGGGAGGAGCAACCCCATGTCCAAGGAGCAGTGGCTGCCCGGGAGCAGAAGGGCCGAGAGGAGCTACTCCACGTTCAATGTCAGGAAGGATGGCTTTGAGGAGATACCCCTCATCCAAGGTAAGGTGCAGCGGCTGTGCTTTGCTGGAGAGATACCCCACATCCAAGGTAAGAGAAACCCAAGTAAGGCAGTAGGTGTTGCAAGAGGCATCAGAGGGCAGACACACAAACCATAATCACAGAAAACTAGTCAGTCTAAAAGATGTCATACAGATGGCCAAAAAGTACATGAAAAGATGTTTAACACTGTTACTTATCAGAGAAATGCAAATCAAAACTATAATAAGGTATCTCCTCACACTGGTTCGAATGGCCATTATAAAAAAGTCTACCAACAATAAATGCTGGAGAGGGTGTAGAGAAAAGGGAACCTTCTTACAGGGTCAGTGGGAATGTAAACTGGTACAACCACTACGGAGAACAGTATGCTGCTAAGCTGCTAAGTTGCTTCAGTCGTGTCCGACTCTGTGCAACCCCATAGACGGCAGTCCACCAGGCTCCCCCGTCCCTGGGATTCTCCAGGCAAGAACACTGGAGTAGGTTGCCACTTCCTTCTCCAATGCATGGAAGTGAAAAGTGAAAGTGAAGTCACTCAGTCGTGTCCGACCCTCAGCGACCCCATGGACTGCAGCCTTCCAGGCTCCTCCATCCATTAGATTTTCCAGGCAAGAGTACTGGAGTGGGGTGCCATTGCCTTCTCCGATGGAGAACAGTATGGAGGTTCCTTAAAAAACTAAATATAGGGCTTCCCTGGTGGCCCAGTGGTAAAGAATCTGCCAGCCAGTGCAGGAGACATGGGTTCAATCCCTGATCCAGGAAGATTCGACATGCTGAGCAGCAACTAAGCCCACATGCCACAACTATTGCGCCTCTGCTCCAGAGCCCAAAAGCCACAACTACTGAAGCCCCAGAGCCAGTGCTCTGCAGGCAACAAGAAAGCCCCTGGAATGAGAAGCGTGTGCACCACAACTAGAGAGTAGCTGCCACTCACCACAACTAGAGAAAAGCCTGCATAGCAACAAAGACCCAGCACAGCCAAAAATAAATAAATAAAAAATTTAAAAAAAAACCCTAAGAACTACCATATGATCCAGCAATCCCACTCCTGGGTATGAATCTGGAGAAAACCATAATTTAAAAAGATACATGCACTCCAATGTTCACTGCAGCACTATTTACAATAGCCAGGACATGGAAGCAACCCAATGTCCATCAACAGGGAAACAGATACACAATGGAATCTCAGCCATAAAAAGGAATGAAATAACGCCACCCGCAGCCACATTGATGAACCTAGGGATTATCATACTATGTGAACTAAGTCAAAGAAAGATAAATATCATATGACATCACTTACATGCGGAATCTAAAAAAAAAATGATACAAATGAACTTATTTACAGAACAGAAACAGACTTCAACTTATGGTAGCCAAAGGGGAGAGATGGAGGGAGGAATAAATTAGGAGTGTGAAATTAACATATATACACTACTATATATATAATAGGTAATCAACAAGGACCTACTGTATTGAACAGGGAACTCTACCCAATATTTTGTAATAACTTACATAGGAAACATAATGCTGAAAAAATCCATACCTCTAAGGGATTCTTGCCCACAGTAGTAGATATAATGGTCATCTGAATTAAATTTGCCCATTCCAGTCCATTTTAGTTCACCTAAAATATAGATGTTCACTCTTGCCATCTCCTGCTTGACCACTTCTAATTTACCTTGATTCATGGACCTAACATTCCAGGTTCCTAAGCAGTATTGCTCTTTACAGCATCGGACTTTATTTCCATCACCAGTCACATCTGCTCTTTATAGCATCGGACTTTATTTCCATCACCAGTCACTTCCACAGCCGGGCTCATCCACAGCTTTTACTCTGTCTCTTCATTCTTTCTGGAGTTATTTCTCTACTCTTCTCCGGTAGCATACTGAGCACCCACTGACCTGGGGAGTTCATCTTTCAGTGTCCTATCTTTTTGCCTTTTCATACTGTCATGGGGTTCTCAAGGCAAGAATACTTAAGTGGTTTGCCATTCCCTTTGCCAGTGGACCACATTTTGTCAGAACTCTCCACCATGACCCGTCCATCTTGGGTGGCTCTACAAAGCATGGCTCATAGTTTCATTGAGTTAGACAAGGCTGTGGTCCATGTGATCAGTTTGATTGGTTTTCTATGATTGTAGTTTTCATTCTGTCTGCCTTATGAAGGACAAGGATAAGAAGCTTATGGAATCTTCCTGATGGGAGAGGCTGACTGTGGGGGAAACTGGGTCTTGTTCTGAGGGGCGGGGCATGCTCAGTAAATCTTTAATCCAATTTTATATTGATGGATGGGGCTGTGTTCCCTCCCTGTTGTTTGACCTGAGGCCAAACTATGGTGGAGGTAATGAAGATACAGGCGACCTCCTTCAAAAGGTCCTGTGGATGCACTGCCGTACTCAGTGCCCCTGACCCTGCATCAGGCCACCACCAACCCATGCCTCCACCGGAGACTTCTGGACACTCACAGGCAAGTCTGGGTCAGTCTCTTGTGGGGTCACTGCTCTTTTCTCCTGGGTCCTGGTGTGCACAGGGTCTTATTTGTGCCCTCCAAGAGTCTGTTTCCCTAGTCCTATGTAACTTCTGTAATCAAATCCCACTCGCCTCCAAAGTTAAATTCTCTGGGGGTTCTCAGTCCCTTTGCCAGATCACCAGGTTAGGAAATCTGTTGTGGGTTCTAGAACTTTCTTAACAGTGCAAGAATTTCTTTGGTATAATTGTTCTGCATTTTGTGGGTCGTCTGCTCACCTCCACTGAAATTTTTAAAGAGTGTTATAGCCACATACAAATCACCAAACCGCCACTGATTTTCCCTATCCCGAATACCTGGAATCACTCAGGCATGGAATGGCGGCCACAGTACATCCAGTAAACAGACATCAAAAATATACAGGAGTGTTTGAAGACAAACGACGTCCCCTGTGAGAGCACAGCATCCTGACTGCTACCGCGCATACTTTTACATGACGGCTACTTTATAAAGAAAGTGGATGGCCTCTTGACTTCCAGATAGCATAAAAAGCACACTGCTGAAGCTGAGCTTTGATGCTTACCTGGACCTAAAATGAGTGTTCCACCTTGCTGAGCTGGGTCTCCTTGAAAATCAAAAAGAGGGCCAGTTACTGCTCTCCACAGGCTCCGAATGCTTCCTGAGAGTATATTTGATTTTACATGGGGGCTCTGTCCTGAAATATTAGGAATTGTCTTTAGATGTTATCATTTTATATTTGACTTGACATTAAGATAACGTTAGTATTTTTAGAAAACAGTCTCTCTCTTATGTATTATCTTACTTTTGACTTGCCTTTTTCTCTTCCTTCGAAGAACAGTTTCTCAGCCTTTCACTACTGATGTTTAGACCAGATAAGTCTTTGTCCTGAGTAACGTAGGGTGATTACCATCATCCATGCTCTCTGAACTTACTTCATGCCATAGCAACCACCATTTACCAAGCTGTGACAACTGAAAATGTCTCCAGACAGTGGCAAATATCCCCTGGGTGGGAGAGGGGTCAAAATTGTCCTCAGTTGAGAACTACTACTTTAAAAGAGGAAGTGATGACAGACCCAGATCATTTTCTGCCACTGAAAAATGTCAGCTGTAGAATTCTCAAACTGGCAGCGCTTTCCTTTTTAATCCCCCATTTATATTTGGTTTGGTCTCTTATCTAGTAATAGATAACTACATTCCTCTTCAAAAGACATTGCGGCACAGACTACTGTTATATGCTGGTCGAAACTTGTTTACTCTTTCTGGGACCACAGCTAAACATTTCCCAGTCTTCCTGGGGTTTGATATGGCTCTATGACCACAATCAAACCAATGAGTAAAATAATGTGTGCCACTTCCCGGGCATCTCCTAAAAACCTCTCCAGAGGTGCTTATTCATGTTTTTTCTATCAGGTTGGTGCAAATATAGCTGCAGTTTTTGCATTGTTGGAATTTGCCATTTGATTTTGGAATACATTCTTAATAAATGTGGTTATGTTATATATCATTTTAATGCACATTTCTCATTTTATGTTTTTTTTGCTAATGACTTATTACTTGCTATTTATTTCATATTTATTTTGGACTATGGAAATGATGTTAGACAACCAAATCTGAGCAATTTTCTCATTTGAGTTTAAAATGAATCATAAAGCAGTAGAAACAACTCAGTGATGCACTGGCCCAGGAACTGTTGATGAATGTACAGTGCAGTGGTGGTTCAAGAAGTTTTACAAAGGAGACAAGAGCCTTGAAGATGAGGAACATAGTGACCAGCCGTCGGAAGCTGACGACGATCAACTGAGATCATCAAAGCTGATCTTACAACTACATGAGAAGTTTCCAAAGAACTCAACATAGGCTGTTCTACAGTCATTGGGCATTTGAAGCAAACTGGAAAGGTGATAAAGCTTAATGAGTGGGTGCCACATGAGCTGACCAGAAATTTTTAAAAATGTCATTTTGAAGTGTTGTCTTCTCTTATTCTATGCAACAACAAGGAAGCATTTCTCAATCGGATTGTGGTGCGCAATGACAACTGGTGATGACCAGCTCAGTAGCTGGACCGGGAAGAGGCTCCAAAGCACTTCCCAAAGCCAAACTTGCACCACAAAAAGGTCATGGTCACTGTATCACTACAGCGTTCTGAATCCTGGTGAAACCATTACATCTGAGAAGTATGCTCGGCAAATTGATGAGATGCACCAAAAACTGAAATGCCTGCTCCTGGCATTGGTCAACAGAAAGGGCCCAGCTCTTCTCCATGATAATGCCCGCACGTAGCACAACCAATGCTTCAGAAGTTGAACGAACTGGGCTACGTAGTTTTGCCTCATTCGCCATATTCACCTGACCTCTTGCCAACTGACTACCACTTCTTCAAGCATCTCGACAACTTTTTGCGGGGAAAATGCTTCCACAACCAGCAGGAGGCAGAAAATGCTTTCCAAGAGTTTGTTGAATCCCAAAGAATGGATTTTTACACTACAGGAATAAACCAATTTATTGCTTGTTGCCAAAAATGTGTTGATTGTATTGATACCTATTTTGATTAATAAAGATGTATTTGAGTCTAGTTATAATTTAAAATTCATGGTCTAAAACATCAATTACTTTTGCACCAACCTAAATACATCCTTTGAAGTTTGGATTGACAATGGCAGAGCCACATGATGGAAGAGGCCTGAGTCTTTCCTACTGTGTCCCTCAATTGCTGCCTGGAGAAGCACCCAGTAGAAATATCCTTCTTGAAATGTGAATGAATAGGAACTAACTTCATTCTTTATATGCCACTGAGACTCTGAGGTTTAGCTATAACAACAGTAACTATAGCTACCTTTCCATTTTTACTTGTCAGTTTTTCTATTTCCTTTCTCACAGTGACTGATACTTTCACTACCTTTGAGTAAAGAAACTACTTGTTTTATAACTTATCTTTTTCCTACCCCTGCCTTTTATTAAAAAAAAAAAAAATCTGGACTCCACCGACTCTAAGGCCAGAGAGTGACCGAGCAGTGAGACACTGCAGCCCAGGTCTTCCTGCCTGCCGCGGTCTGCCTCTCCAGGTGCATGTCAACCAGTGTACACAGTTACCAGTCCCATTTATCTTCTCCTGTGGGAGTCACAGCACAGAGCTAACCCCTCAGCCCTGTGGTCCAGCTTCAACTAGTGCTTTGGGCTTTTTCTTTTAATGATTATGCTGCCTTTGACCTGCCTGATTTCAGATACCTATTATTTCCTTCATCTCTCCAACTTTTCTATTTCTTTTGTGTTTATTAGAGGATGGACATTCATTCCTCTTACCAAGAAGCAGATACATTCTCACTAGCTTAGAGACATGGGTAAAGGACTCAAGTTTATGTTTTCAAGGATTTTATACCTAAAATAAATGTTCATAAATCCAAACTATCTCCTTATGTCCAAAGAAGGGTCATTTCATATTTCTGAAATTAAAAAAATTCATTTGAAGAAGATTCTACAACCTAGAATTTCACAATCTTGGCTGTAAAGCACAATCTAATTTTGCCAGTATGAATTTAGTTATGTGTAAAACTCCTGTTTTTTTTTTTTTTCAATGTTTTCCTCTTTACTTTGGTTCTTGGACTCAAGACCAGAATTTGAATTTGAAATGTTAGATTAAGTATTGTAAGAAGCATGTTTCCTGCATGCACTTACCTGCTGTCTATAGCGATCACTATAGATTCAATGCCATAAACTGGCTTATTATCAAGTAAGGCAAGATGAAATATCAGGTAAACCCATTACCTCCTTGAATTTAGTGGCTTTATTTTCTTATTCTTTGTCTTTATAACCTGTCCCATTAATTTTAAATTATTATATTTTATTTTCAATGTTGCTTTCAAGTAGGATTATTCTGAGACTGATTCTAAGACCTGTGCTTTTTCAGGTGGGAACTTTAAAAAATCATTTCATGAGAACCTAGTGTTTTCTGTTTGGAAAGAGAGTTGTTTGACACAGATCAAAGGAGTTTAAATGATTTGAATATACTTTCTTTATCATTATAAGCATGTATTTTGCTTTAAATTCATCTGTTTTCTTTGCAATTCTCTCTCTCTATTGAGGCAATGAATGATGAGGTGTTACTAAAGTAAAACTCACAGTTTATATCAAAAGCAGCTAAATGATAAACAGACCTTACATGTGCTGAGGCTCTGATATAGCACAGGAAAACAGTCTACCAAAGATTAAGGTTCACAATCTGTACTGTTGCAATTTCCTATACTAAAAAGAGAGGAGGAAAAAAAGAACAGATTCTCTATCTATGGTACCTCATCGTTAGTTTTAATAAAGTTTAGGTTGCTTTCTTTCAAAACATTAGTAAAGGAAGGGATCATGTCAACTCTGCTTCATAAGTGGCAGCTCTGTGATCTGTCCCTCTGTGTCTCTATTTCATGCCCTGTCATTTCTTTCTAGGCTATTACTACAAACTTGTCAAGAACACCAATTACAATGGATACCTCCTGTTTGGCACGTTCCAATTGCTCCTTTACCTGGCAACAAGACTTCTCCACTCAAACACTTTTATGACTCCCCCACTGCCTTGAGAACGAATCCAAACTCCTTGGCTTGTTCCCAGACTCAGTCCCTTGGCTCACACAATTCCCAACTGGCTCCTAGTCTCTGGCCAGACATAGAGAACTCTTGCAGTTCTCCAAGAGTCAAAATTTTTCATACTGATGGGCTACTTTCTGTCAGCTGCAGCATTCCCAGCCTCACTTCACCCAGCTAACTCCTTAAAGAGTGAGCTTAGACAACACCATTTCTAAGAAGCCCTCCCAGATTCTTCTCTCCCTGTGCATTTCTGGTATTACAGGCATTTCTGTATTATCTGCTAAGTCGCTTCAGTCGTGTCCGACTCTGTGCAACCCCATAGACAGCAGCCCACCAGGGTCCCCTGTCCCTGGGAGTCTCCAGGCAAGAACACTGGAGTGGGTTGCCATTTCCTTCTCCAATGCATGAAAGTGAAAAGTGAAAGTGAAGTCGCTCAGTCGTGTCTGACTCTTAGCGACTCCATGGACTGCAGCTTACCAGGCTCCTCCGTGAAATGAGATTTTCCAGGCAAGAGTACTGGAGTGGGGTGCCATTGCCTTCTCCATTCTGTATTATAGGTATTGCCAATACATGCTCTCCTCTTTTACAAGCCCTAAGCTGTAATGTAATTAACTGTTTGCTTCTTTCTCCCAGGGTAGATTATGAGCATTGGGAGGGCAGGGACTGCGTCTTTTGTCACAGTCGTCCTGGGAACAGCCAACACAGTGGGTACCATGGGTGTCATTCTCAACATTTGTTCAGAGTAAGTGATCTGGGTTCTAGTTGAGTTCTCTTGCTTGGTATTTCAGAAGCCAAGTTCCTTTTATCTAAAACACATATCAATAGTTCACCTAAAGCTTATTGTACTTTTAATTATAAAGAATTGTGCAAGGGCAGGGAATGTGAACCATATAGAGATGAATAAAACATCAAACCTTTCAACTAACTATACTACTTATCACCTTAAGTTCGATCATAGAGTATATAATAAAGTACAAGATGCTATTAAAAAACAATGAGGGAAGCAACTGCTTCTGCTGGTAGAGCTATTGAGACCCCCTTTGAGTTGGGCTTTAGATGAAAACTAAGATTTCATCAGTTAAAGAACATAAGAGTGTTCAAAGCCATGGTGTTGAGGTATGAAAATATATTAACTTAAGCAATATTATTTTTCTTTTAAATACAAAAGTAAAATATACTCATTGTAAATATATATATATATATATATATATATATATATATATATATATGTATATATAAGCCACTGTTCTCACTCCCATGTCTTGGGGTAAACATTGCAATGTCTTTTAAAACAATCTTCATCACAGATATAGATATTTATGTTTATGAAAATAGTTTTTATTTTCACAAAAATGAAATCATACTGAAAACACTGCTTTGAACTTGCATTTTTTCATTCATTTAGAACTTCACCAACAGCCTTCCATGTCATTACATCCAGGAAATGAATCTTTTAGAGTATCATGAATCTGGACCACTTATTAGAATCATAAAGAGCAGGTTGATTTATGAATTTACCATTTGTTCCCCTATGCATATATATACTTATGTGAAATGTGAAATATACTATCAGGATTTCCTACTTGAGACATGTCTTACCTGAGGAGGCAATTTCTTCACCTCTTTTCATTCCCAATCTTTTATAAATTTCTCTCTCAGGATCAACATAGATTTCATGAGAATACCCAGTTAGTTTACAGAAAGGCTGAAAAAAAAAAGTATAGTTGGAATTTTTATCAAGACAAATGAGAGAAAAATAGTGATAATCTGACTAAATTTTAGCAAATTTAGACCCAGGTTCGATCCCTGGGTCAGGAAGATCCCCTGAAGAGGGGAATGGCTTCCCATTCCAGTATTCTTGCCTGGAGAATTCCATGGACAGGGGAGTATGGCAGGCTACAGTCCATGGGGTTGCAAAGAGTTGGACATGACTGAGTGACTAACACTTAAGTGATTTAGGTAATTATATAATTTTTACATCTAAAACAGATTTAGCCTGTTAGGGTCCCAATTGGCTATATATTTACCTCAATATGATGGTAGGATGACTGTCCAATCACTATGAGAGTGACATTTGCTTCCTTTAGGAGAGAAAAAGGACATGTACATATTATTAGAAATTATGTTTCCCTAATTATAACTTCCCCTAATCCAATTCTTTTCTTCCATTTTAATGCCACCTATAGGCTTCCAGAAGAATGGTATAAACAGCCAAATTGTGTGTCAAAGCAATTATGCTAAAATATGCAATTAATTCAGATGATTCTTTTGCTAAGTAAGAATTTAAAAATAATAGTCAGTAATTCTCTACACTTTCCCAAAAGGCATACATTAAACTAGAATAAACACTATTAAAGTAGGGTTATTTAATCAGACAATTTTATTCTTTCACATCTTGATTGACAAGGTCTGCTGAAAACAGATCTTAATTTTACAGAAGCTACCAATGCTTTCACTAAAAAGCTAACCTGGGGACAAACCTTTATATGCTTGAGGAAATACACCTGTATGTGGCTGTCACAAGAATGTGGAACTGTAATTCCATTAAGGATACAAATTTTTCATCTTTAAGTTATACTAGTAACTTCCTGTAATGAACAACTATTTGGAGTGTCTGTATTATAAAACTAAAGAAAAGAAAATATTTCTAGCATTTCTGTTTTTCATAATTATCAGTCAACATTTGAGAATAGGCAGGTTATTACGTAACATCAAAATCATTATTATGGTTAGTCCTTTTATAGTCAGGCAGTAATGAATAGGACAGAAATACACTTCCAATGAGTCTCTTCCCTTTTTGGAGGTGTTGGGGAGATGTGTGGGATGATGATAATCTGGGTTTATGAGCATCTGTGCTGGAGAGGCGGCGCATTCTGCACCTCATGCCATCACACTCCTCATAAACCGCAGGTGAGTTTCACCAGGCCGCCCGGAAGCGGGGCACGCTGCTGCTCACTCTAGGGAAACTTACTTGTAAGAAACTCTTGGGGATTTTGGCCAGATCTTCTACGTATTCCTTGCAGATGTAACACAGGAAATGCTGAAATCCCAACACAGGCAAAAAGGACAAGTTAGCAACTAACTCTCGGAGTCAGAAATAACCAAGTACTTATGCGTGACGTAATGCTACACCCAAGACTGTTAGAGATGTCAAGGGTGCCCAAATGTGCCCTGAAATTGGGCCCCACGCAGTCTCTGTTAGGCCTCTTCGCTCGCTGAGAAAATGGCCTTGGCTTGGCGGGCTGCTTTTCCTTTCCCGTTCAAGGAAGTGAGAGCGGAGTCCGCCTTCCAGAAACTTTTAGTGGACGACCACTAGAGGAGGGGTGAGGCCCGGCGGGTTCCGTTCTCCGGTCCTGGACCCTTCCAGAGGCCAGATGTAACTCCCCCCAGGGGAGGCCGTAGAAACAACCTCCATCCCTGCCTGCAGGTGAGGTCCCTGCGCCGGATCGTCCCGTCGCCCGTGCTCACCCGCACGAAGACCACGATAGCCCGGCGCTCTCGGAACAGCTCACCAAACGGCACAGGCCTCCCGGAGGCGTCCAGCACAGGCAGCTCGGCCACGGCGGCGGCCAGGGGCTGCCAGCTCGCGGGGCCGCTTGGGACTGGGGCTGGGGCGGCGTGACCGCTGACCTGCCGCGTGACCGGGGCCTCGGAGGGGTCTGCCATCCCGCCCTACGTCCGAGGGCCCTCGGATAGCGACCGAGCGGGAGGGAGGCTGGGTGGGTTGGATCGCGGCCAAGCGGAGCGCAAGGGGCGGGGCTCTCCGCGGGGCGGAGCTGCCGGGGCCCAGGCTCGCCGCGGAGCTCCGGGGCCTCACCCGGTGCCCCCGGCGGTTCTCAGGCAAGACCTCGAGAGTCTGCATTTGACGTGGCTCCGATGGTTCCGAAGCTGCAGAAAGGTACAGAACCACTCTCGAGTTTTCTGACCCAGCCGCTCGTGGTAGGAAGAGAGACAGAGACACGGAGGCGGGGTGGGGGGTAGCGCGGGGGCGGAGAGAGAAAGAGACAGAGACAAGGGAGACAGGGTGGAGAAAGACGGAGACGGAGAGACGGCGTGGAGCGGGGAGAAGGGGGGGAAGAGAGAGAAGAGAGAAAAGAGGAGAGCGAGATACCAAAGGCGAGAAAGGACTTATATATGAAGAAAGCCCCTGCCCTCCGTAGCCATCTGGGCTGAAGTTAGCTTCTTTTAGTTACCTTTTCAGGAGAGTTTAAATCCACTCCCTCCTCAGTTCTCATGCTTTTTTTTTTTTTTGGAGCTATCGTTAACATACACTGTAATGTATAAATCTTAAGTGTGGATTTAAATTTTATTTTTAGTTAAAATGTAAACATTTGTCAAAATTTTATCATGGAAATTTAAAAACATGCCCAGAAAGTTGAATTTTACAGTGAACACTCCCATATCTACCACCTAGATTCTACTGTTGGTTAACATTTTACTCTATTAAAATTAGTGCATCTGTCCACAGTTAGGTGAGTTTTGTCTGATTATTTACCCGTTATCCACTTATTGTTGCATGCTTGGTCCCTCTTTTGCAGCCCCCTGGATGGTAACTCGCCAGGCTCCTCTGTCCATAGGATTTTTCAGGCAAGAG
The DNA here is from genome assembly GCF_001704415.2 of Capra hircus. Classification (NCBI taxonomy): domain Eukaryota; kingdom Metazoa; phylum Chordata; class Mammalia; order Artiodactyla; family Bovidae; genus Capra; species Capra hircus. Next base: position 83,204,112 of record NC_030815.1, read on the forward strand.
TACTGGAATGGGTAGCTGTTCCCTCCTCCATGGGATCTTCCGAACCCAGGATCCAACCCAAGTCTCCTGTGTCTCCTGCTGCACTGCAGGCAGATTCTTTACCACTGAGCCACAGCTCCATAAAAATATAGACCATTGCTATCACTTGAGAAAATTCCCTCAATTATATTTTTTAATAGCTGGTATAATAAACCTATTTATAAATGTGCTAGGTTGTCTCAGGAGTCCATTTTCTTTCTTCAAACTTTTGTTTTGCTAAAGCTATTTACTAGGATCCTTAAGTGAGATGACTCTGTGTGTGTATGTATGTATGTATGTATGTATGTATGTATGTATGTAAATGATGGATTGAGAAGGATGAGAAAAATGGATTTAAATGGCTTTGCATCAGTTTTGTACATGTCCTACAGTACATGCATACCAGGTAGTCTTTTAAGCATGTTTCTATCCCACCTTACTTTCTTCTGGTGCAGGCTGCAGGCAAGCATGCATATGGGAATTTAGGAATTTTTGCAGCCTCTTTGAGACTCATCTGGTCCTGGAGTTGGAGTTTGGTTTTGTACTGGGGTTTCTCATAGATGGTGACAATGTGTCCAAGCCTTCCAGGGCAAAACAAGACAACATTCAGGTTCTTTGTCTTTAAAAGTTCACCCACCTTGTTTCTGGATTTGTGGTTCAGAAAATATGATCCTTTAGAGTCCTTTGGACTGAAAGGAGATTAAACGAGTCAATCTTGAAGGAAATCAACCCTGAATAATCATTGGAAGGACTGATGCTAAAGCTCCAGTACTTTGGCCACCTGATGCGAAGAGCCAAATCATTGGAAAAGACCCTGATGCTGGGGAAAATTGAAGGTAGAAGTAGAGGATGACAGAGAATGAGATGGTTGGACGGCATCACCGATTCAATGGACATGAATTTGGGCAGCCGGGAGGTGCTGAGGGACAGGGAAGCCTGGTGTGCTGCAGTCTATGGTGTCACAAAATGTCGGACACAACTTGGTGACTAAACAACAACAAAGTTTATGGTGTTTGTTTAGTGGAAGACCTTCAGGATCACCCTTATCTAGCACAGAGTATTCACTCTGCCACAAAGTACAGGAGAGGCTGATCCAGAATCCTCTGGCTTTCGGTTGTGTAAAGACATCCATTACTGAACACACATTTAAGTGCTCCTAGTTTGAGAAACTCTGCTGTGGGTTTGGACAGTTCTAATCATAGACCTATTTCTAGGTCATATCTCCCAGTGCTGGGGTACCACAGATGTACTCTCAGGGGCACTGCAGCATATTTTAAATACTTGAGGGAAGTAGAGGTTATCTGTTTGACATCCTTCTTGTGAGGGGAGGTAGTTCATGATTTCCATTAGACTGCATTTCTTTTCACTATATTTTAAATAATGTCATATCTTTGCCAAGCTGAGTTTCTAACAATTGTGATAAAAAACTAGAACCTCACAAAAATCACTGTGTTTAGGGAATGAGGTTGGAGATGTCCAATCTGATTCCAAGATTGGAGAAGTTGTGCAATGTCCAACAGGTAGGCATGCCCTGGGTGAAATAAAGATGTTACTTTTTCTTATAGTGCGTGTGTTAGTCATATCCGACTCTTTGCGACTGTTTGCAACCCTTTGGACTGTAGCCCGCCACGCTCCTCTGTCCATGGGTTTTTCCAGGCAAGAATACTGGAGTAGGTTGCCATTTCCTCCTCCAGGGGATCTTCCAGACCAGGGATGGAATCCATGTCTTCTGCATCTCTTGCACTGCAGGCAGATTCTTTACCACTGAGCCACCTGGGAAGCCCCCTTAATTTATAGTTGTATCTTAAAATAGCTACTAAGTTGTTCAGACAGAAGTTGTTTGGATCTAACTTCTAAGTAAAAGGAACTGATAGGAATTTCTTTCAGCCTAAGGGTGCTGTGAATAAACTACTGACACCAACAAATAAACTACTGTGAACCAAGAAAGTTTGGAAATCTTTGAATCAGACAGTAAGCTCCTTGCCTCTTGCAGCACTGTAATATCTTCACAGACTGGCACGAAGTCTGGCACGTTGTAGGCCTCTCTGAATATTGTCTGATTGGTCAATGCGCGGAATGTGCAAGAAATGGTGGCCTTAGAGAGTTTTCAGCAGCTAGCACGGATCCAGTATGAACGGGAGCAAAGTAGGCAGAGTGCTTTACAGAACTGGTATTTTCCACCATTTGATACAAGCAAGGCAGAGCTCAGCAGCCATATCTGACTGCAAGTGTGCCAGTCCACAGAAACCCACCAACCTAACTCCCAACCAGCTCTATTTCATTCAGATTATTCCAGAGATGAGCCCTACCTGGTAGTGAATGCCCAGATTTCCTGGGTTTAGATGCTGTAACAACTAACTCCAACCACAGTCTTCACACTGGTGTTCCAATAGATGGTCAAAACTCCCCCAAACTTCCTGGTTGAACTTGGGGCTATGTCACTTGGTTCATCATATATTCTAGCTCATCAAATATTCCAACTTATCAGGTTTTCCTGACCTCCTAATTGCTGGTTATTTGGTACACTGCATGCTTTTTTTTTTTAAAGCATGTATTACAGTTATGATTATTTATTTTTTTGTCCATTTCTTTTTTTATTGAAATATAGTTGATTTATAGTGTGGTGCTAGTTCCTGATGTACAGCAAAGTGATTCAGTTATGCAGATATATATATATATATATATACACACCCATGTATATATATTCTTTTTCACATTATTTTTCATTATGTTTTATTATAGGATATTGAATACAGTTTCCTGTGCTATACGGTAGGATTTTATTGTTTATTTTATATATAATAGCTTTTATCTGCTATCTAGAAAGATTAAGTTAACTAAGACAAGCTCAAGGCAAGGAGACAATAGTCTAGTTATGAAGATAAATTCAGAATAAATAGTTGTGATGAAAAGCAATAAATACTATAGCAGAAGTATGAATAAAATATAGTGAGAACTTGAATCAGTTATTGTACTTTTGGTTTCAAGTGACAGAAAACCTTGGCTCAAATGGTTTTGCATCATAAGGATATTTATTATCTACCATAACAGGAAATTCAGAGACAAGTCAGATTGTGTGCTGTGCTTACTCGCTCAGTCATGTCTGACTCTTTGTGACCTGATGGACTGCAGCCCGTCAGCCTCCTCTGTCCATGGAATTCTCCAAGCAAGAATACTGGAGATGGTTGCCATGCCCTCCTCCAGGGGATCTTCCCAACCCAGGAATCAGATGGGGTCTCCTGCATTGCAGGTTGATTCTTTACCAGCTGAGCTATCAGGGAAGCCCCAGGTAGGTTCTAGGAGTGGTATTCCTCCCTCAGCTCTTCTCTTAGTTCTACCCTCCTTTGTTCTGGTATTGCCTTAAGCTGGCCTCCTGTGTAGTCACAAGCTGGATCCCAGTAGCAGTAGAGCTGCATTTTCTAGTTCAGATGCGATGAAGAGACGTAGAACATTTTCATCCCCAGAAGCTCTAGCAAACTTTTCCTTTTAGTTTAGCTTACCTAAATTTGCTATTAAAAATTTTATTAAACAGAAACTTGAGTTAAATAGAGTTGGGAAACCAGAAGGGGGAGCTCTCACACCCTGCAGTGATAGCTGAGCTCAACAGTTTTAAGAAAGATTCCTTTCCTGGCAAGGACTTGGCCAATGAAAAGCTATGGACTCTGCTCACTGTGGCCTCCCAACTTCCTTTTCCCTCTATGAAAATGTGCATCTTTCCTTGTGGTGGGTGAACTTGCATGTGGCTCACCATGGTTGCAGACCTACAACTGCAATTCCCTGTTGCTTCAGAATAAACCCATCTTTTTTGGAGAAAAGCCTGGCAGCCTATTTGTTTCAGGTCAACACAGCTTAGACGTACGCTGCTCTGGACCAATCTCTGGCAAAAGACTATGACTGGTTATTTCAAAAAACTGAAATAAAAAAATAAACAGAGCTGAACTCAACTGGTTGAAAATCTATAAACAGGATGATCAATAATCTGAGTAGATTTGCTGGTTAGTAATAAATGCATCTCAGCTATGAATCCCCCCTTCATTGCTTGATCTCTTGCCTGGAAAATCCCATGGACAAAGGAGCCTGGTAGGCTGCAGTCCATGAGGTTGCTAGGAGTCGGATGCGACTGAGCAACTTCAGTTTCACTTTTCACTTTCATGCATTGGAGAAGGAAATGGCAACCCACTGCAGTGTTTTTGCCTGGAGAATCTCAGGGACAGGGGAGCCTGGTGGGCTGCCGTCTATGGGGTCGCACAGAGTTGGACACGACTGAAGTGACTTAGCAGCAGCAGCAGCATTGCTTGATCTATGGTAATAAAGCATTTCTCCTCTGCAGTAAACACATCTTGTCAGTAGGGGGTGGTAATAACCGTGTATTTCTGATGGTTTGTCATCTGGGGCCTTGCTGGCCCTGGAGGGACTGCCAGGTAGCCAGTTCCTAGAGACAGCAAAGGGCTTGCTAGCAGGCACAGCTTTAAGATGCACACTAAAGAATTCAGAGTCTATACCCCTCAACCAGTCTTTTATTGGGCTCTCATACTAGGCCACTGTTCCTTTACACTAATCATTCCAGGGCCAGTTATCAGACAACCAGGAGCAGCCCCTACCCACTGGAGCTCACTAAAATTACCTAAGCTGCTTAATCCTAGGCCTATTTACCCTGCCTCTCCCATTCTTTCCCATGAAGACCACAATAAAGACTGTTGCCCATGTTTTCCTCTCACTCCCTCTGCCTCCTGACTGACTAATGGATCCTGTGTGGCCTTATGTGGCATGGCCTCCTTTCTCCTCTGGGGAACTGTGAGTAACAAACTATCTTTTCAATGGCAATTGTCTCCTGACTTGGCCTTCAGTTCAGTTTAGTTCAACCGCTCAGGCATGTCCCACTCTTTGCGACCCATTCATTGCAGCACGCCAGGCCTCCCTGTCCATCACCATCTCCCAGAGTTCACCCAAACTCATGTCCATAGAGACGGTGATGCCATCCAGCCATCTCATCCTCTGTTGTCCCCTTCTCCTCCTGCCCCAAATCCCTCCCAGCATCAGGGTCTTTTCCAATGAGTCAACTCTTTGCATGAGGTGGCCAAAGTACTGGAGTTTCAGCTTTAGCATCAGTCCTTCAAAAGAACACCCAGAGCTGATCTCCTTCAGAATGGACTGGCGGGATCTCCTTGCAGTCCAAGGGACTCTCAAAGTCTTCTCCAACACCACAGTTCAAAAGCATCAATTCTTCGGTGCTCAGCTTTCTTCACAGTCCAACTCTCACATCCGTACGTGACCACAGGAAAAACCATAGCCTTGACTAGATGGACCTTTGCTGGCAAAGTAATGTCTCTGCTTTTTAATATGCTATCTAGGTTGACCATAACTTTCCTTCCAAGGAGTGTCATTTAATTTCATGGCTGCAATCACCATCTGCAGTGATTTTGGAGCCCCCCAAAATAAAGTCTGACACTGTTTCTACTGTTTCCCCATCTATTTCCCATGAAGTGATGGGACCGGATGCCATGATCTTCATTTTCTGAATGTTGAGCTTTAAGCCAACTTTTTCACTCTCCTCTTTCGCTTTTATCAAGAGGCTTTTTAGTTCCTCTCCACTTTTTGCCATAAGGGTGGTGTCATGGGCATATCTGAGGTTATTGATATTTCTCCCAGCAGTCTTGATTCCGCTTGTGCTTGTGCCTAGCGTTTCTCATGATGTATTCTGCATATAAGTTAAATAAGCAGGGTGACAATATACAGCCTTGACATACTCCTTTTCCTATTTGGAACCAGTCTGTTGTTCCATGTCCAGTTCTAACTGTTGCTTCCTGACCTGCACATAGGTTTCTCAAGAGGCAAGTCAGGTGGTCTGGTATTCCCATCTCTTGAAGAATTTTCCACAGTTTATTGTGATCCACACAGTCAAAGGCTTTGGCATAGTCAACAAAGCAGAAATAGATGTTTTTCTGGAACTCTCTTGCTTTTTCAATGAACCAGCGGATGTTGGCAATTTGATATCTGGTTCCTCTGCCTTTTCTAAAACCAGCTTGAACATCTGGATGTTCACGGTTCATGTATTGCTGAAGCCTGGCTTGGAGAATTTTGAGCATTACTTTACTAGCATGTGAGATGAGTACAATTGTGCAGTAGTTTGAGCATTCTTTGGCATTGCCTTTCTTTGAGATTGGAATGAAAACTGACCTTTTCCAGTCCTGTGGCCACTGCTGAGTTTTCCAAATTTGCTGGCATATTGAGTGCAGCACTTTCACAGCATCATCTTCCAGGATTTGAAATAGCTCAACTGGAATACCATCACCTCCACTAGCTTTGTGTGTAGTGATGCTTTCTAAGGCCCACTTGACTTCACATTCCAGGATGTCTGGCTCTAGGTGAGTGATCACACCATCCTGATTATCTGGGTTTTGAAGATCTTTTTTGTACAGTTGTTCTGTGTATTCTTGCCACCTCTTCTTAATATCTTCTGCTTCTGTTAGGTCCATACCATTTCTGTCCTTTATCGAGCCCATCTTTGCATGAAATGTTCCCTTGGTATCACTAATTTTCTTGAAGAGATCTCTAGTCTTTCCCATTCTGTTGTTTGCCTCAATTTCTTTGCATTGATCGCTGAGGAAGGCTTTCTTATCTCTCCTTGCTATTCTTTGGAACTCTGCATTCAGATGCTTGTATCTTTCCTTTTCTCCTTTGCTTTTCACTTCTCTTCTTTTCACAACTATTTTAAGGCCTCCTCAGACAGCCATTTTGCTTTTTTGTATTTCTTTTCTGTGGGGATGGTCTTGATCCCTGTCTCCTGTACAATGTCACGAACCTTAGTCCATAGTTCATCAGGCACTCTATCTATCAGATCTAGTCCCTTAAATCTATTTCTCACTTCCACTTTATAATCAAAAGGGATTTGATTTAGGTCAGACCTGAATGGTCTAGTGGTTTCCCCTACTTTCTTCAATTTGAGTCTAAATTTGGTAATAAGGAGTTCATGATCTGAGCCACAGTTAGCTCCTGGTCTTGTTTTTGCTGACTGTATAGAGCTTCTCCATCTTTGGATGCAAAGAATATAATCAATCTGGTTTCGGTGTTGACCATCTGGTGATGTCCATGTGTAGAGTCTTCTCTTGTGTTGTTGGAAGAGGGTGTTTGCTATGACCAGTGCATTTTCTTGGCAAAATTCTATTAGTCTTTGCCCTGCTTCATTCCATATTTCAAGGCCAAATTTTCCTGTTACTCCAGGTATTTCTTGACTTCCTACTTTTGCATTCCAGTCCCCTATAATGAAAAGGACATCTTTTTTGGGTGTTAGTTCTCAAAGGTCTTGTGGGTCTTCATAGAATCGTTCAACTTCAGCTTCTTCAGTGTTACTTGTTGGGGCATAGACTTGGATTACTGTGATATTGAATGGTTTGCCTTGGAAACGAAGAGAGGTCATTCTGTCGTTTTTGAGATTGCATCCAAATACTGCATTTGGACTCTTTTGTTGACCATGATGGCTACTCCATTTCTTCTGAGGGATTCCTGCCTGCAGTAGTAAATAAAATGGTCATCTGATTTAAATTCACCCATTCCAGTCCATTTTAGTTTGCTGCTTCCTAGAATGTCAACTTTCACTCTTGCCATCTCTTGTTTCCACTTCCAATTTGCCTTGATTCATGGACCTGACATTCCAGGTTCCTATGCAATATTGCTCTTTACAGCATCGGACCTTGCTTTTATCACCAGTCCCATCCACAGCTGGGTATTATTTTTGCTTTGGCTCCATCCCTTCATTCTTTCTGGAGTTATTTCTCCACTGATCTCCAGTAGCATTTGGGCACATACTGACCTGGGGAGTTTCTCTTTCAGTATCCTATCATTTTGCCTTTTCATACTGTTCATGGGGTTCTCAAGGCAAGAATACTGAATGGTTTGCCATTCCCTTCTCCAGTGGACCACATTCTGTCAGACCTCTCCACCATGACCCGCCTGTCTTGGGTGGCCCCACGGGCATGGCTTAGTTTCATTGAGTTAGACAAGGCTGTGGTCCTAGTGTGATCAGATTGGCTAGTTTTCTGTGATTATGGTTTCAGTGTGTCTGCCCTCTGAAGCCCTGTTGCCACACGTATCATCTTACTTTGGTTTCTCCTACTTAGGAAGTGGGGTTTCTCTTCACGGCTGCTCCTGCAAAGCATAGCTGCTGCTCCTTACCTTAGACGAGGGGTATCTCCTCACTGCCACCTCTCCTGACCTTGAACATGGAATAGCTCCTCTAGGCCCTCCTGCATCCGGGCAGCCACTGCTCCTTGGACGCGGGGTTGCTCCTCCCGGCCGCCACCCCTGGCCTAGGATGCAGGGTAGCTCTTCTCGGCCGCCGCCCTTATTGCTCTTCATTGGACCCTAATTCAGTAAGTTTGTATTTGAGATGAAAGATCTCAAGATATGTCACTTATCTAGGCTATGCAAACAGAATGCCTCTTTTTGAGTTTTAGTAAATAAGAGTAAGAGCAAGCATCCCTTGATGAATGGAACAAGTTTGCTCTACATACAATGTAGTTTCATAAAATAAATTTGTGGTATCTACCATTGTTTAGTAACATGAAGATAAAAGTCATTGATTTGCAATGGGTAGATTTTAAATGTTCCATAGCCACACAAAAATACCAATCAAAGAGAGTATTTTCCATCTTTCTTTAAAACTTGCCAATCCAGGACACTGAATCCTTCTTTAGTAAACAGATGATGAAACAGTGCTTTTATCAGTTGTGTGAGAACCAACTTGAAATTCAGTAACTCTTAGATTTAAGAAACATATTCTAATTTCAGATTGAATTGTAATCTATTAATTAATACGTTTAGACTGTTGAGAAAATAATCACTGAAAAATAATAGCACATCCTTTGTTTACTCATTCATCTGTTCAATCAATATTCACTTATCAAGCATCTACTGTGTCCCAGGTGCAGTGAACTTTTCTGTTTGAAAAACTAGATGAACTGAGAGAAAACGATAGAGTTAAGAATTAAAGTAGGTTCTGACTTTAGTATGAGCTTTTTTGTTGGCAATTCTTTTTGTTAATGTAACATCTTAATGCCTAATTTCATTTTTATTTTTTAGAATAAAAGAAATTTCCTGTTCCATGTAACAAAATGGCAGGAAAGGCAGAGATATGGCTTGTCTCAGAAGATAACACCACCAGGAACTTCTTCCTTCTTCTCTAGTTCTGCATCTCTATATGGTCGGGTTCCTTTGCTCAGCTTCTCCCATTATACAATGCCTGAGAACATGGCTACTCCCGGAACCATGTCTCACACATTCCCCTCACATATTCCCCCTTGTGAGGTAATGGAAAATATATATTGGTTCCGCCCCCAGTTCCTGGCACAGAGCTCCTGAAACCCTTGTAATTTCCTAAGTGATAAGAGCTCTTGAGGCATTTCTGTTCTAATATTGGTCTTTGACCCTGGTTCCTGACGGTACTCCTAACCCTTTGTCATTTCCTGGGTGATAGGAGCATCTTTTAGTCTAATGTAGTAGCTCTGGAAAGCTCCCCGATGGTGGGCGGTCACCAGAAAAGCTGAGCCATATGATTAGAAGCTTGGAATTTTCAGCCCCACTTACCATGTTCTTGAGAAGAGAGAAGGCCTAAAAACAGAGTTAATGATTGATTGTGCCTTCATGATGAAGCCTCCATAAAAATCCCAATAATAGGAGGTTCCAAGAGCTTCCAGGCTGGTGAATGTGCAGAGGTTTGGTGGCAGGTGGTATACTCAGAGAGAGCATAGAGGTACATGCCTTTTCCCCATATGTTGCCCCATCACCCATTTGGTTGTTTCTGAGTTATATTCTTTTGTAATAAACCAGTGATCTACTAAGTAAGATGTTTCTCTGAGTTCTGTGAACTGCTCTATCAAGTTAATCACAGCTTTGATCCCTAGGTTGAGAAGATCCCTGGGATGAGGAAATGGCAACCCACTCTGGTATTCTTGCCTGAAAAATCCCTTGGTGGGCTACAGTCCAAAGGATCACAAAGAGTCAGACATGATTGGGTGACTGTGCACACACTAACAAGTTAATAAAAACCTGAGGGTCCTCATGGGAACCTTTGATTTTTAGCTAAGTTGGACAGAAGTTGGGGAAAACTTGGGAACCTACTAGTTGTGACTGACATCTGAAGTAAGGTGGGGATAGTCTTGTAGACCTGAACCTATAGCCTGTGGAATCTGATACCATCTCTCAGTAGATAATGTCAGAATTGAGTTGAATTATTAGGACACTTGGCTGATATCTGGAGCATTGCTTGGAGGTGTGAAGAGAACCCTCACCCTCCTCCACCACAACACACACATTGGAATTGGTGATCAGAAAATACCCCTCCTAGAGCTCTAATTTAGAAGCCACAGTAGAGCTCTGAATGGCACAGTTTCAGTCAAATTACTAAACCCAGGCCATCCAGTTGAGGTTCTTTGATGGACCCAGTTTGGATTAGGTGTCTAAGCATAGGCCTATCATTGTGGCAAGGAATGTGGGGCTTATAAGAGAACTGCAACTCCACAGTAAACACTTGGATAAGCTAGCATGTATCTGAGTGACAGTGGGAGGCTCACATCTAGGCAAATAAAGCAATATTCAATAAGAAGCCAATGTGGGGGGTAGGTTATTACTAATTACTAACAAGGAATGATTACCATGGTGCTGGAACTCTCCTATAAGCTTATTATTGCATTTAATACGACTAACTTTGATTTTTTTTAAACTGTCAAATGTTTCAAAGTTTTTCATTGCAGCACTGCATTGTTTTTAATAACAGAGAGGTTATGACAACCCAAAACTCTATTACAGGAAACTTAAGAAAAGCCCAAACCTGTTGTATTCATCTGGTGGAGTACTGTGCAGCTGTAAAAATGAGCAGGAAGATCTCTGTCCACAGATATGGAGTGATCACCATCATATATTATTAAGTAAAAAAAAGTGAAAGATGCAAAACACTTTTATAGTATTTGAATTTTGTGTAAGAAAGAGAAGGGGGTGTGACCATATTTAAATGCATTTGCTTGTATTTTCAAAAGAAACAAGGAAAGGAGAAACCAAAACTAAGAAAACTGTCTAAAGAGGGAGGAAAAGAATTGCAGAGATGAGGAGGAAAGCAAAATTTCTATTAATGTTCTTTTTTAGAATAATTTTGACTTGTAACCATGCAAATATTTTCATAATTAAAACACAAAGGAAAAATAATTCTACAAATTGAAAAAAAAAAGTGAACATAGCTGTATGTCAAGTGAAAGGGATATAATTATATAGTAAAATAAGCTCAACAAAACTCTATTATCTTTTCTGTGAATGGGAAATAAATATCAACTTAAAAAATAGGCTTTTTTTAAAAGAGAAATTTTAGGTTCACAGTAAAATTGAACAGAAGGTATGTGAGTTCTCGTGTTGACATCCTGCACCAGAATGTATATTTGTTAAAATGATGACCCTGCATTAACACATCACTATCACCCAAAGTTCACAGTTTATATTACCATTCTACTCTTGATGTTGTATATTCTATTGGTTTTGACAAATGTATAATGACATGTATCCTCTATTATAGTATCATATACTAAATTATCATACACTACCCTAAATTTCTCTGTGCTCCCCCATTCATCCTTCCCTCCTGCCTCTCTAACCTTTGGCAATCACTAACCTTTTTACTAATCTCATTATGTTAATGAGTGCTCTAACAAAAACTTCATTTTTTTTTCATCTTCCCCATTTACCTCCATCTCAAAGACAAAAGGGTGGGAATTTACCACCAGGTATGCACTGCTCAGCTTTCCCTCTTCAGAAGAACTGTCCAAATTGCTTGAGAAGGCAGTTTTGTTGACTTATTTCTTCATAGGTCTTGTCTTCCTTCTGTCTTTTCAATTCTTCTTTTAAAGCTCTTTTATGTCCACTACAGGAGGAAAAACTTAAGCAGAAACAGGGACTTAACTGGATAAAGGTAGTGGATGGAGTATCAGATGACCATCAACTAGCTGTAAGAGCCACTGATGCTTTGAACCAAACACAAAGAAACTTACAGGTTAAATGATAGGGATTTTTCAGTCTGCAGTTGAAAAGCTACAGCTTCTTATCCTGGAATTGCTCAGAGATGATAACGTTCTTATTTTATATGACATTTAATTAATGCAGTTTTTGCAAAATCAAATCAAAGTTAATTTAGACTTTAAAGAAAACTTTTTCAAATTTTCTCTATGTCAAAGAGAGATCAATGAGTGCTAAAACTTGGTGTGTTTGGATTGCAGTACAACAGAAGACAGTTTGTTTCTTGTGCAAACAGGTCTTGAGAAGATAAAAGTACAGAAAACCAAAAGAGAAGGCTATGAAAGTCATTCTTTGGAACAGGTGATGACATTGCTATCCACTCCCAAGTAGTTAAAAAATAAAGTTAAATAGGTAATTAAAATATTTTTAAATGCATATGTTATAATATGTTTAAATCCATATCAGAAACAAAGCAGACTCCCATTTGTTTAAACATTGGAACCTGGTATTTATATATTCACAGTAATGGAAGAATCAGGAAAAGTGCAGTTGCCTTCCCTAAGGCCTAAAATCTTTAACATCATAATTAATTATACAGATGAAAGATCATAAAATTCCTTTTGAATTTTCAAAAATAAATGTAGTTATGTTAAACCATACCTCCTTTGATATTTTATTAACTTATTGAATTGGGAAAATAAGGAGAAAAAGAGGTTACTTTGGAACATTTTCCCATATATTTTACAGAACAATCTTACTGTGCCAGTATTACAGTATTACAAAATGAATTAAAAGTATAAATCTGGTACTTTTTATTAAGTTTCTAAATCTAGCTTTTAATGAAAAATCTTTGCTGTTTCTGTAATGGTAAGATAAATTAAACTTCTACCTTATAATTGATAAGCTCACAATTAAATTTATTTTGTTAGAATCTGAAGAGAATGTGTGAGGGTGTGTTTTAGGGGGGTTGGGGAGTGTGGTGGAGAATATTAGGAGGAGGAATTTCGCGTCTGAGTTATTCTTAGAGAACCACAGACTACAGCTTTGCCTTGATAGAATATTGTGATAGGGCATGATTTTATTCTGATTTTACATTTCAATGTTGCTATTTTAGTTGTCACTTTTGTCCTCAAGTGCTAAGGTACAAGTGTAAATTAAAATGTCACATGTTCTGGAAATATTAACTGAGTGAACAGTGGTTTGTCTTTGTATGGGAATTTAACAGATGGCAAGATTTCAACTTTATCATGGTCTAGATAGAAATCATTTAACACTTCTTTTCTAAAAATGCTTGATACTTTAGTAAGTAGATGGTTTCAGACAAATTTAATAGGAATCTAGCAAGATACCACAGGGTATTCAGTTACTTAAATAGAATTATGTTAAATATTCCATACTAATATATAGTGATAGTAGGTATCAGTTAGTCAGTTCAGTTCAGTCGCTCAGTCGTGTCTGACTCTTTGTGACCCCATGAATGGCAGCACGCCAGGCCTCCCTGTCCATCACCAACTCCCGGAGTTCACCCAAACCCATGTCCATTGAGTTGGTGATGCGATCCAACCATCTCATCCTCTGTTGTCCCCTTCTCCTCCTGCCCTCAATCTTTCCCAGCATCAGGGTCTTTTCAAATGAGTCAGCTCTTCGCATCAGGTGGCCAAAGTATTGGAGTTTCAGCTTCAGCATTAGTCAGTCCTTCCAGTGAACACCCAGGACTGATCTCCTTTAGGATGGACTGGTTGGTTCTCCCTGCAGTCCAAGGGACTCTCACGAGTCTTCCCCAACACCACAGTTCAAAAGCATCAATTCTTCTGCACTCAGCTTTCTTCATAGTCCAACTCTCTCATCCGTACATGACCACTGGAAAAACCATAGCCTTGACTAGACAGACCTTGTTGACAAAGTAATGTCTCTGCTTTTCCATATGCTGTCTAGGTTGGTCATAACTTTCCTTCCAAGGAGTAAGCATCTTTTAATTTCATGTCTGCATTCACCCTGCAGTCCATGGGGCCACTAAGAGTCGGACACAACTGAGCGACTTCAGTTTCACTTTTCATTTTCATGCACTGGAGAAGGAAATGGCAATCCACTCCAGTGTTCTTGCCTGGAGAATCCCAGGGATGGGGGAGCCTGGTGGGCTGCCGTCTCTGGGGTTGCACAGAGTCAGACACGACTGAAGTGACTTAGCAGCAGCAGCTGCAGTCACCATCTGCAGTGATTTTGGAGCCCAGAAAAATAAAGTCAGCCACTGTTTCCCTATCTAATTGCCATGAAGTGGTGGGACCAGATGCCATGATCTTTGTTTTCTGAATGTTGAGCTTTAAGCCAACTTTTTCACTCTCCTCTTTCACTTTCATCTAGAGGCTCTTTAGTTCTTCTTCCCTTTCTGCTGTGAGGGTGATGTTATCTGCATATCTGAGGTTATTGATATTTCTTCCAGCAATCTTGATTGCAGCCTGTGCTTCCTCCAGTCCAGCATTTCTCATGATGTACTCTGCATATAAGTTAAATAAGCAGGGTGACAATATACAGCCTTGATGTACTCCTTTTCCTATTTGGAACCAGTCTGTTGTTCCATGTCCAGTTCTTTTTTTTTTTTTTTCATGTCCAGTTCTAACTGTTGCTTCCTGACCTGCATATAGGTTTCTTAAGAGGCAGGTCAGGTGGTCTGGTATTCCCATCTCTTTTAGAATTTCCCACAATTTATTGTGATCCACACAGTCAAAGGCTTTGGCATAGTCAAAGTTATGACCAACCTAGACAGCATATTAAAAAGCAGAGACATTACTTTGCCAACAAAGGTCTGTCTAGTCAAGGCTATGGTTTTTCCAGTGGTCATGTATGGATGTGAGAGTTGGATTATAAAGAAAGCTGAGTGCAGAAGAATTGATGCTTTTGAACTATGATGTTGGAGAAGTCTCTTGAGAGTTCCTTGGACTGCAAGGAGAACCAACCAGTCCATCCTAAAGGAGATCAGCCCTGGGTGCTCATTGGAAGGACTGATGCTGAAGCTGAAACCTCAATACTTTGGCCACCTGATGTGAAGAGCTGACTCATTTGAAAAGACCCTGATGCTAGGAAAGATTGAGGGCAGGAGGAGAAGGGGACGACAGAGGATGAGATGGTTGGATGGCATCATCGACTCAATGGACATGGGTTTGGGTGAACTCCGGGAATTGGTGATGGACAGGGAGGCCTGGCGTGCTGCAGTTCATGGGGTCGCAGAGTCGGTCACAACTGAGGGACTGAACTGAACTGAACTGAACTGAAATAGCCATACACCCAGGTAAACCTGACCAAACCTAATGGTTGAGCATAATTCTACTGTCATCCACATATACACAGTTTGAAGGGAGATCATGGGTCACCATGTTTATAAATGTCCGACATAAGTGGAATGCCACAAAACAGTGGATCCACAGCAGATTGCCATAAAATGAATTAATAGAATAAAATGAGCATAAAGATGTTTCCAGTTGTTACCTAATAGCTTTGTTTTTTCAATAATTTCTTGACAAATAATATTGAAAGATTATTAAAAATTATACACTCTGTATTACCAGAATGAATAAACAAAAAGGTGGTTCTGGGAAAATAAAGCAAGCATCATTAATATTTGTTTGTGAAAAGTTCACCAAGGCAAAGGTGTGCTTGATTGATGCGGTGATACTTCGCTTTCTCTTCTGCCTGATGAGGGCAGGGGAGAGAGAGTGCATAAAAAAACTTAAAGGATAAGTCTTGCATTTCCATTTACACTGAACACACCAATGGATTATTTATTAGGTTTATATATCTGGCAAATTAATACATCTTTATAGGGTGAAGGTTATGAATAAGAAGAACACAGAAATCATCAGTATGGTATGGTTTAATACCACTGTGATCAGAAGAGATACTTGATATGATTTCTATCTTCTTTAATTTTTGAGACTTGTTTGGTTGCCTTAACATATGATCTATCCTGGAGAATGTTCTATATGCCCTTTAGAACAATGTATTCTGCAGTTGTTGGATGTAACGTTCTATTGGGTCTATAGCGTTGCTCAACGAACACTAGTGAAGAAGAACTAAAGAGCCTCTTGATGAAAGTGAAAGAGGAGAGTGAAAATGTTGACTTAAAGTTCACCATTCAGAACACTAAGATCATGGCATCTGGTCCCATCATTTCATGGCAAATAGATGGGGAAACAGTGGAAACAGTGGCAGACTTTATTTTTGGGGCTCCAAAATCACTGCAGATGGTGACTGCAGTCACGAAATTAAAAGACGCTTACTCCTTGGAAGGAAAGTTTTGACCAGCCTACCTGCCTGCTGCCTGCTAAGTTGCTTCAGTAGTATCTGACTCTGTGCGACCCCATGGACTGGAGCCCGCCAGGCTCCTCTGTCCATGGGACACTCCAGAAAAGAATACTGGAGTGGGTTGCCATTTCCTTCTCTGACCAACCTAGACAGCATATTAAAAAGCAGAGACATTACTTTGTCAACAGAGGTCCATCTAGTCAAGGCTATGGTTTTTCCAGTAGTCATGTATAGATGTGAGAGTTGGACTATAAAGAAACCTGAACGCCAAAGAATTGATGCTTTTGAACTGTGATTTTGGAGAAGTCTCTTGAGAGTCCCTTGGACTGAAAGGAGATCCAACCAGTCAATCCTAAAGGAAATCAGTCCTGAATATTCATTGGAAGGACTGATGTTGAAGCTGAAACTCTAATACTCTGGCCACCTGATGCAAAGAACAATTCATTGGGAAAGACCCTGATGCTGGGAAAGATCAAAGGTGGGAGGAGAAGGGGATGACAGAGGATGAGATGGTTGGATGGCATCACCGACTCAATGGACACGAGTTTGAGTAAACTCCTGAAGTTGGTGGTGGACAGGGAGGCCTGGCGTGCTGCCGTCCATGGGGTCACAGAGAGTAGGACATGACTGAGTGCCTGAACTGAACTGAACTCACAAGTGTAGCTGAACGTTATATCCATTGTTACAAGTCAGGGTATTAAGGCCCCTTCTGTTATTGTAGTGCTGTTTGTTTCTTCTTTTAGTTCTGTTAGTATGAGCTTTATATATTTAGTTGTTCCAATGTAGGGTACATAAATATTAAACATGTTATATCTTCTTGAATTGACCACTTTATCATTATATAATGACTTTCTTTGTCTCTTGTGACCAGTTTTAGTTTAATGTTTATTTTGTCTGACTGAAGTATAACTATCCCTATTCTCTTTTGATAACCTGCTTGGAATATCTTTTTCCTATTTCTTCATTTTCAGCCCATGTTTTTATAGTTTAAGTGAGCCTATTGTAGGCAGAATATTGCGGGATCTTTTTTTTCTCCCTTATCCACTCAACCATTCTGCCTTTTCATGGAAGAATTTAACCTATTCTTGTTTAAAGTAATTATTAATAGGTAAGGACTTACTATCTCCATTTTGTTAATTGTTTTATGACTGTTTTGTTGTGCCTTTCTTCTTTTCTCCCCTTCTGGCTGTCTACCTTTGTGGTTTGGTGACTTTTAATATGGTGGTGTGCTTTGATTCCCTTTATCTTAATCTTTTGTGAATTACTGTACATTTTTCCTTTGTGGTTACCATGAAGCTTACAGTTATATTTTATTTTAAAATACTATCTTAAGTTGCTAATTTTGGCAAAATATGGAAACTATACTTCTCCCTCCTCTTTCACATTTTATTTTTTTATTGATCATGCCCTGCAGCATTTGGGACCTTAGTGCCTTAATCAGGGATCAAACCTGTGCCCACTGCATTGGAATCATGGAGTATTAACCACTGGATCACCAGGGAAGTCCTCTCCCTCATGTTTTAGGTTATTGATGTTTTACAGTTTACAGCTTTTAAAGTATTGTGAATCCAATAAAAAAATCACTATAATCATGGTTATATTTATTATGTTTGTTTTTTCATTTTAAATCTTGAGTTAAAAGTTATTTATGCACCACCATTATAACAATATTAGAGAATCTGATCTTTACTATATATTTACCCAAAGGTCCCCAACCTTTTTGGCACCATGAACCAGGGGGTGGGGGATGGTTTTCGGATAATTCAAGTACATTACATTTATTGTGCACTAATGCTGCTCAGAGGTTAAAGCGTCTGCCTGCAATGCAGGAGACCTAGGTTCTATCCCTGGGTCGGGAAGATCCCCTGGAGAAGGAAATGGCAACCCACTCCAGTATTCTTGCCTGGAGAATCCCATGGACAGAGGAGCCTGGTGGGCTACAGTCCACAGGGTCGCAAAGAGTCGGACATGACTGAGTGACTTCACACTAATCACACTAATGCTGCTGCAATCTGACAAAAAGTATTGATCCAGAGGCTGTAGACTGGGGACCCCTGCATTTACATTTACTTCTGAATTTTACATATTCATATGCTTTTACACTGCTAACATTGTTTCATTTTAGCTTGAAGAACTCTCTTTAGCAACTTCTGTAAGGCAGATCTGGTGTAGTTTAGCTTTTGTTTGGCAAAGACTTTATCTCATTTCTGAAGGACAGCTTTGCTAGGCATAACAATCTTGGTTGACAGTCTTTCTTTCTCCCCAGTATTTTGAGTACAACATTCCACTCTCTCTTGGCCTGAGTGATTTTTGCTTTGAAACCCACTGATAGTTTTAGGAGGGAGGCTCTCTTAAACGTTACTTTAAAAATTCTTTGTCTTTGACTTTTTACAGTAATTACAATGTCTCTTGGTGTAGCTCTTTTTGGGTTCAACATATCTGGAGACTTTTGAGTCTTGAATATGACGAGTTCTTTCCCCAAGTTTGGGAAGTTTTCAGATATTATTTCTTTAAATAGACTGTTTCTTTCTTTCTTAAATTCCTATTATGAATATATTATTTTCTTTGATGGTGTCCTACAAGTGCTGTAGGTTTCCTTCATCCTTTAAATCCCTTTTCCTCTTTCTTCTATGATTGGATAATTTCTAATTATCTGCACCTTAGTTCACTGATTCTTTTTTCTGTTTGATCAAGTCAGCTATGGAAACTCTCTGTTGAGTTCTTCAGTCATTGTATCCTGAATACAATGGGATTTTAGTGTGTGTGTTGGTTCTATTTCTTTAACTTCTCATTTTGTTCATGTATTGTTTTCCTAATTCCACTTAGTTATTTATCTGTGTGTTCTTAATAGTTTGATGAACTTCTTTAAGAGGATTATTCTGAATTCTTTTTCAGAAAGTTAATAGATCTTTAGGGTCCATTCTTAGAACTTTATTAGTTTCCTTTGGTGATGTCATGTTTACCTGATTCTTTGTGATCCTTGTACATTGTTTTGGTTTCTGTGCAACTGAAGAAGTAGTTTTCTTTTCCAAATTTTACAGGTTTGCTTTGTCAGGGAAAGAACTTCACCAGTTATCTCAGCTTTGTGTCCTGGGCAGGTTATCTGGTAACACCTGTAGGAAAGTAAGGCTTGTTCTCTGCTGCTGCTGCTGCTGCTAAGTCGCTTCAGTCGTGTCCGACTCTGTGCGACCCCATGGATGGCGGCCCACCAGGCTCCCCCATCCCCGGGATTCTCCAGGCAAGAACACTGGAGTGGGTTACCATGTCCTTCTCCAATGCATGAAAGTGAAAAGTCAAAATGAAGTCGCTCAGTTGTGTCCAACTCTTCGCAACCCCATGGACTGCAGCCCACCAGGCTCCTCCATCCATGGGATTCTCCAGGCAAGAGTACTGGAGTGGGGTGCCATTGCCTTCTCCGAAGGCTTGTTCTCTAGTTAATACTTATACTGCTCATACTCTGAAGTGGGGGGAGGAAAGGCTCTGACTGCTCATACTCTGAAGTTGGGGGAGGGAAGGCTCTGACTGCTCTTACTCTGAAGTGGGGGGAGGGAAGGTTCTGACTGCTCATACTCTGAAGTGGGGGGAGGGAAGGCTCTGACTGCTCTTACTCTGAAGTGGGGGGAGGGAAGGCTCTGACTGCTCATACTCTGAAGTGGGGGGAGGGAAGGCTCTGACTGCTCTTACTCTGAAGTGGGGGGAGGGAAGGCTCTGACTGCTCTTACTCTGAAGTACGGGGAGGGAAGGCTCTGACTGGACACCCCAATTAGGTGGGGCTGTTGGCTGTGCTCTGTGGTCAGGTAGTGCCACTTGTTGGGCTCTATGTTCATCTCTGATTGGACAGGTCAGTTTGCGTTCCTTTGTAAAGCATTGCTGCTTATTGGACTCTGTGACTGGGTAGGGCTGCAGGCACATGTTGCAATACCACCTAGTCAGGTGGGGACTCAGACTGTGCTCCCCATCTGGATAGTGCTACTGGCTAAAGTCTGTGTTCAGGCAGGGCTGCAGGTAGGGCTTTATGATAGGATGGGACTTCAGGCTGTGGTCTGTTGCCAGGTACAGCTGCAGGTTGTGCCCTTAAATTGGTCAGGGTCACAGGCTGGTTTTGTGATTGGATGCTGCAGGCTGTGTGCCACTGTTGATAAAAGTTGCTTGTTGGGTTCCTTCATCTGGTGGGGCTGTCATCTGTACTATACATTTGGGTGGGGTGGAGACTGTGCTGCACAGTTGGGCAGGGTTGCTGTCTGGGCTTACGTGTCAGGAGAGGGCCATGGATTATGCTCAGGCTATTCCCTTTGATTGGATCACAGGCTAGATGAAGGCACAGGCTGTGCTCTGCAGCCAGGGAGTTCTATATGTTAGGCTTTAAGGCTTCCTGGGAGTCCCTGTTTGGTTCTGTGTTCATGAAGGGCTAGAGGCTATGCTCTTGAGTTGAGAGGGACAGCTATAGGATGAACTCCATAACTGCCCATGTTTTTTGTCTAGGCTTTCCAGTTGGGCGAGACTAGAGATTATGTTTAGTAGTTGGAGGGGCTGCTGTCTTACTTCCCTGAGTGGCCCCTAGAATGGATGTTATAGCCAGTAGTGATGGTTAGCTGGGGACCCAAACCTGACATAACTGCCAGTTGAGCTCCCTGGGCACAGGAAGCCAGTGGTTTGGGTCTGCAAATGAGCAGAGACCACTGGCTACGATCTCTGCTCAGGCACAACCAGCAGGAGGAATGTGATTTGCAAAGATATTTGTGCTGGCTACTATAAACTCTGCTGACTTCTCTATCTCTGTCCAATATCAGGTGGTCCAGCTCCACAAATTCCTGTGAGATGAGATCCAAGTGGGCCTTCTGAGAAGCATCTGCAGTGCTGAGGAAGTTGTATGCCCACCTTGGGCTAATTCCCACTAGAGAAACTATAGGCCCAGAGATCTCTCTCGATGCATTGCTGTATCAGCCTTGGGAAGAGGTGATATGGTCAAAGTGAAACTGCTGCTCTTGCCCTTCTAATGTGGTCCTTTTTTTGGTCTTCAGTCCAAGGAGAGTGCTTCAGTTTTACCTCTGGGTTCTGGAATTTTCACAAAGGCATCTTGTCTCTGGATAGTTGCTAGTCACTCTTCCTCTAAGGAGGACTGAGGTCAGGGACAATCTACTTTTCCATCTTGCTGAGGTCACTCAAAATTACTTTTTTTTTTTGGCTATATTATGTGGCCTGTGGGATCTCAGTTCCCCAACCAGGGATTGAATCCAGGCCATGGGAGTGAAACCATCCACTAGGCCACCAGGGAACTCCCCAAATTACATCTTAAATGTAACCAGCCCTTACTAAAACTTACCTATTCCTTCAATTATGAACACGGGCAACAAATATTCAAAGTGTCAGAGTACCTATCACTCCATCACAAATAGAAATCATAAATATTCTCATGTATCACATACAAGTAGTTATAAGTATTTAGAAATATTGCTTGGCTCATCTCTACTTTGAAATTATGACAGTTTATATATCTCACAAGAGATTTGGGTATCTTATGTATTAGTAAATTATCACATTTACTTCTATGCCACAAATTATTTTTAAAAATATTTCATTCCTTTCTTTCAGTACATTTGGTTTTCATTGTAATCCTATTATGCTTTATGCATGTAAAAACATCATCAAGAAAGACCATCAAATTGCCAGAGTTATCCACTACACCAAACACATTCAGCAGCTAAGACACAAAGATGAATGTCACTGTAATAAGCATATCAAATTTGAGTGACTTTACTTAGTAATATTGCTCTTCACATTTCTCTGTTTTCATAGTTTAAAATACAACATGCTTATTTCATATGGTGGGTTAATTTTGATTAACACATGCCAATAAGAAACTTAAAGGAGGAAATGCTAATTAGCTGTGGTGATTTGTGAAAAAATAAAAGATACCAACTTTTCACAAAGAGCTTGTCTGCTCAATGGTCCATAGGCATTCAGGGAGCCTTTGGTTTACTTGTATTAAATAGTCCTTCCATAGCAGCCACCTGAAAGCCATGGCTGATTTGGGAAATAAAAGATGCCAGGTCTCCCATAATTAAATTTTACAAATAACCCTAATAGGACTCATCAGATAGAGTGAAATTAATTAAAGTAGGATTGCCAGATAATTGGGTAGGGAAGATTTATCTCTCAGAAAACTACCCTCTCCAAACTAAAAATCTTTCCCATGGATTTAAAGAATAATCTTATAGATAAAATAAAACATAAATCATACATAAAACCTGACCAAACCATTTAGCTTCTTAGAATCAATATACTTGGCTATCCAGTGATTGAGGATATTGACTTAAGCTCTGAGAACTTCCAAGCCACAAACTGGAAAACATTCAGAAATAAGCAACAGAATTTATATGGTGAAAAATGCTGTTATAGAAACAAAACATAACATTGTTCCTTAAATAAATAATTAACCATTGTAAATTTAGATAATATGAAAAGGAGGTAGAGCTAGAGGGAAGATGGTGGGGTAAGGAAGGACCAGGAAACTGTCTCCCTATCCAGACAAGAATTATGCTGGCAGAATCTGTCTGATGTAACTATTTTGGAGTCTACTGAAGATTTGCTATTCCTGGAGAAGGGTTGGTCCTATAAATTGAAGTTGATTTTAGTCAATTTCAGCTTTTAGCACCATAGCAGTTACTCATCTCACACATCTTAAAACCTTGTGCAGACAACCATGAACATGTTCCTGAAGCAGTTTTCATGTAGCTTGTGCAAACAAGGTGAGCAGTAAGGAGAATGACCCCCAAATATTGGAAATCTTCTTTTACTGCTGACTACTGCTTCTGATGACAGACGTGTGGACACAGAAGCAGGCTGCCATTCTTGCAAGCCCCTCTTTATCTGGCTGAAGCAACTTCGAGAGGATGTATAAGTCCAGCACTTCTTTTTCTCTCTTAATTTTTCTTTTTTTCATTTTTGGGAGCCAGACATTTAAGAAGTAGGGCATTCTAAAGCAATCCCATATGTTAAGGAAATTAAGAAAGCCATAAATACCCTGGGAGGTAAGTAGCCTTTAAAAACACAATTGAAGGGGGAAACAAACATTTCTGTAATAATAGGGAGATTTTCAGTTCAGTTCCGTTGCTCAGTCATGTCCAGCTCTTTGCGACCCCATGAACTGCAGCACGCCAGGCCTCCCTGTCCATCACCAACTCCTGGAGTTTACCCAAACTCATGTCCATTGAGTCGGTGATGCTATCCAGCTATCTCACCCTCTGTTGTCTCCTTCTCCTCCTGCCCTCAATCTTTCCCAGCATCAGGGGCTTTTCAAATGAGTCAGCTCTTCACATCAGGTGGCCAAAGTATTGGAGTTTCAGCTTCAACATCAGTCCTTCCAACAAACACTCAGGACTGATCTCCTTTAGGATGGACTGGTTGGATCTCCTTGCAGTCCAAGGGACTCTCAAGAGTCTTCTCCAACACCACAGTTCAAAAGCATCAACTCTTCTGCACTCAGCTTTCTTTACAGTCCAACTCTCACATCCATACATGACTACCGGAAAAACCGTAGCCTGGACTAGACGGACCTTTGTTGACAAAGTAATATCTCTGCTTTTTAATATGCAAGTCTAGGTTGGTCATAACTTTCCTTCCAAGGGGTAAGCATCTTTTAATTTCATGTCTGTAATCACCATCTGCAGTGATTTTGGAGCCCAGAAAAATAAAGTCGGACACTGTTTACTGTTTCCCCATTTATTTGCCATGAAGTGATGGGACCAGATGCCATGATCTTAGTTTTCTGAATGTTGAGCTTTAAGCCAACATTTTTACTCTCCTCTTTCACTTTCATCAAGAGGCTCTTTAGTTCTTCTTCACTTTCTGCCATAACGGTGGTGTCATCTGCATATCTGAGGTTATTGATATTTCTCCCAGGGAGACTTTAGTACCTCACTAATGAACAGTACAACCAGACAGAAGATACATAAGGAAATAGAGAACTTGAACAACACAATTAACCACCTAGATCTGACATATACAGAACACTGTATCCAAAGCCCAATGGGATATTTTCCAGAAGAGATTATATGTTAGGCCACAAAGTAAGCCTCAGCAGATTTAAAAAGACAGATATCATACAAAATCTCTTCTACAATCACAATAGGATAGTTACCAAAATCATGGGATACAATGAAAACACTGCTAAGGGGGGGAGTTTATAGCTAAATAATATGAAAAGATTGGAAAACTTCACTAAAGAGGCTAAGCCAGACTTATTTTAAAAACTGTATTCATTTTTTCCCAAGAAAAATATATTAATAATATAAAAACAAATTATCAGTGTATTGGTTAGAAACATCATTCATGTATTCCTTCCTTTGATAAACCTTTATTATTGATAAGTAGGTGTAATGTCCCCAAGCTTAAAGAAGTCCACACTTAGATGTTGTTCAGCTGCTGCTGCTGCTGCTAAGTTGCGTCAGTTGTGTCTGACTCTGTGCGACCCCATAGACGGCAGCCCACCAGGCTCCCCAATCCCTGGGATTCTCCAAGCAAGAATACTGGAGTAGGTTGCCATTTCCTTCTCCAGTGCATGAAAGTAAAGAGTGAAAGTGAAGTCACTCAGTCATGTCAGACTCTTTGTGACCCCATGACTTAGCCTCTTTAGTGAAGTTTTCCAATCTTTTCATATTATTTAGCTATAAACTCCCCCTTAAGCAGTGATTTCATTGTATCCCAAAAAGACCCTACCAGGCTCTTCCGTCCATGGTATTTCACAGGCAAGAGTACTGGAGTGGGTTGTCACTGCCTTCCCCAGATGTTGTTCAGAGCTAAGTATTGTACGTGTCAGCAGCTGTCATGTACTTTTTCATGCACAGAAGCTACTCTTTGCTCTTAAAGATGACACAGAAAAGGCCGATGTATAGGAAACATTGCTTGACAGCCTGAAGCGTACAGTAAGCAGACCAGCAAAAACACCTGTCATGATCCCCAGGATCCTGAAAACCCCTGGCACCAGTGGCAAGACAGTGCCACCACCCCTGCCTCAGCATCGTATTGTTACCTACCCTGGATTGTTCTCTGTGAAATCAGGCAGAATTAGAAATCCCAGACGCTTCTGATCCTCAGCAGCCATTACAGATTTTGATCTGGGAAGTTGCTCAAACCTCGTAGCCTGGCTAGTATTTCCAGTGTGGTACTAGAAGGGCTTTACAGGAGGCCCCTGAAGTCTACCTGGTTTGCCTGTTTGGAGACATCAGCCTCTGTGCTATCTGTGCCAGAAGGGTCACCTTCAGCTTCCATGGGACAAACACTTTGCTTGCAGACTCAGGAGAAGATATTGGCTCAGCCTCCTGCAGAGATTAGACATTGGGTTTTGCTTTTTCCATGGATAAGTCACCAAAACATATGCTGTAAATTGAAAAATAAAGGCCCGAAACCCTCACTTCCATTTAAAATATGTGGATATAAAGCATTAGTTCAGGGAATAAAGTTTCACAATTGATAGCAACTTGGTGGCTTCTGTTGCATGCTTAAATATGATTGCATCTTTTCACTATAATTTTCTATACTTATTTTCCTGTATCTTGTGACTACTGTTTGTTTCTTTGCTGTTCCAATAATTTTGACATGAAAATGTTATACAATCAAGTAAAAAACCACTTTTCTCATCACTCCATTTGATTTCATCTCACCTACTGCTGAAAAATTTACAGATATAGTCATGTCGGCACCACTGATGACTGCAAGTTTCCCTTAGGATATGGAGGGGCCTCTGAGAATTGAGTTAAATATTTTTTTCTTATTAAAATTTCTTTTTTATTGGAGTATGTTGCTTTACAATGTTGTTAATTTCTAATGTACAACAAAGTGAATCAGCTTTGTATGTCAACCCAAGTGACATACATCCCCTCCCTTGGGAACCTCCCTCCCGCCGCCCCATCCCATCCCTCTAGGTCATCACAGAGCACCAAGAAGAGTTCGCTGTGCTATACAGCAGGTTCCCACCCGCCAACTGTTTTATACATGGTAGTGTGTATATGTCACTCTACTCTCCAAATTTGTCTCATAGAGCTCAATCTTATCTCAAGGTTCTTCTCAAAATTCTCCACTGACCTTGAAGATGAGTTCTCAAACTCTGGCCCAAGTCATGCCCCTCAAAACTCTGTAACCTGGCAGGAGGCTATCTACTTCTTGAAATGGTGCCTTTTTAAGGTTCTGACATAAGCTCTGGTAAAGAATGAAAAATTTCATGCCTTTTGCCCATGATTAGGGCCAAATCACCTGCTGATCTCTAAATCCTCTTTTGTCAGAGAGGTCACCATGAAGTGACTCCTGTACACAAGAGAACTCAAGATGCAGTTCCTGTGTTAAAAGGCATTAATGGAATCACCTTCAGTATAGCAGGGAAACAGGACTCAGGGCAGTAGTGACCATTAGAGGATGTGTGTGTGTGTGTTGCTGGTACTATCTTAAAGTGTGACTTCTGTCTAGAATAGTTACACATCTGCTGTGTAGCTCCTACCCTGGATGCAAGAACTTGTAACAGAGAACCCAAGTGACAATATTCCAGTTTAGTTCAGACTTCTATCAGAGAGAAGATCTGGGGGGAAGGGGATAGATAGTCACAGGCGGTGATTTTCCTGCTTTTGTGGAAATTTCCTGGACACTTAGAAAACATTTTTGGCTGAGGTACATAGGCCAGTGCACAGGTGTGAAGCTTCCAAAATTTCAGGAATTGTATCATCAGATAAAAAGTAATGGCTCAAGAATATGAGGAACTCCCACCTATATCAAGGCTGAATCTCCTTTAGGCCTAATGTATTTTTTATTATTATCAGCTAAAATCTTGCTTTAAGCTCTGTTTTTAATAGCAGTAGTAAAATAGGTAATGGTTTGTTGTTGTTCAGTTGCTAAGTCAAGTCTGACTCTTTTCTATCCCATGGACTGCAGCACACCAGACTTCCCTGTCCTTCACTGTCCCCCAGAGTTCACTCAAATTCATGTCCACTGAGTTGATGATGCCATCCAACCATCTCATCCTCTGTTGCCCTCTTCTCCTCTTGCCCTCAATCTTTCCCAGCATCAGGGTCTTTTCCAATGAGTCAGCTCTTTATATTAGGAGGCCAAAGTATTGGAGCTTCAGCATCAGTCCTTCCAATGAATATTCAAGGTTGATTTCCTTTGAGTGACTGGTCTGATCTCTTTGCTGTCCAAGGAACTCTCAAGAGTCTTCTCCAGCATCACAATTCAAAAAATAATGGTTAGTTATTACTTATTGCTCATTTACTCTGTGCCAGGCATTGTTTAAAATAAATGACATAGATTAACTCAGAGAATGCCCTCAAGAAGCATTGTAGGTAATTACCATCATTATGCACCCCTCACAAATGAGGAAACTGAGGGATATAAAGGAGAATTGCCTTGCCCAAGGTCACACAGCCACATGGGAGGGAGAAGAGAATAAATATACAAGTAGTAAAGCCAGTGAACCATGTGACGAATTCAGAGTCAGAGTCCCAGAATATGCTGGACATCCAAAATGCACTTCTATAATCTTTAGAATCAAATATATTGATGTATAATTTACATAAATATGTGGCTCAGATGGTAAACAATCTGCCTGCAATGCTGGACACCGAGGTTTGATCTCTGAGTCAAGAAGATCCCCTGGAGGAGAGTATGGCAACCCCTCCAGTATTCTTCTCTGAAGAATTCCATGGACAGAGGAGTCTGGCAGGCTACAGTCCATGGGGTTGCAAACAGTTGGACACGATTAAGCGACTAATATGAACATGCATTTTTGATACCTTCTGATGAGTTTTGAAAATTTATATACCTTTGTAAATACCATCACAATCTGCATAGAACTTTCTGTCATATTAAAACATTCCCTTGTTCCCCTACCAAATTAATCTTTACCCCACACCAGGGCAACCAATGGGCTGCTTCCTATCCCTCTAGACATCTTTCCTAGAATTTTGCATAAATAGAATCATACAGCTCTATTTTCTTGTGCCTGGCTTCCTTTGCTCAGCCTGATCTTATTATTAATGTTGTTACATGTATTAGTGTAATATTAATAGGTTCTTCATTTTCACTACTGAGTGGTATTCCATTGTTAGGCAACATCACTGACTATTCGTTTATCTGCCGATGGACATTTTGGTTCTTTCTAACTTGGGGATAGTATAAATAAAGATTCTATGAACATTTTAATACAATTCTTTTTAAAAAATTATTTTATTTTTTACAATAATTTAAGTTTTGCTGGGGGTAAACACCTAGAATTGTAATGGTTGGTTTTAGATAAGGTAGCATTACTTTTACAAGGAACTATCAAATGGATTTTTAATGCTATCACATTATAGCATTATAGATTTAATTTACACTTTCCTGATGATTAAAACTTTGGAATCTTTTCTAGTACTTACTGGCTATCTATATATCTTCTGCTGTGAAATACCTGCTTTAATCTTATCCTTTTTTTCCAATTTAAACTGAGTTGTTTGTATTATTGGGCTTCCCTGGTGGACTCAGATGATAAACAATCCACCTGCAATGTGGTAGACCTAGGTTTGATCCCTGGGTTGGGAAGATCTCTTGAGAAGGGAATGGCTACCCACTCCAGTATTCTGGCCTGGAATTATTGCATTATGAACATGGCATATTGTGAATTTCAGTACTTTGACAGATATATCTATTAGAGACATTTTCTCCCAATGTGTGATTTTTTTTTGTTTTCAAAATAAAATCTTGAAAAGCAAACACTTTAAATTTTAATAAACTCCAGCTTATCTTTTTTGCTTTTATGCCTCACACAATTCTTTGTATTACATCTTAAAAATCTCTCCATGCTTCAGAGCAGTTTCTATGTTTCCCAACAGAAATTTTATACTGTTAGCTATTTTGTTTAGATTTATAATTTATTTTGAATAAAACTTTAATTATTGTAAAAATATCAAGGTGCATTTGAAATATATGAATATCCAATTATTTTAACATCATTTCCATATCAAATTACCCAGGAACATATGTCAAAAATCAACTAACAACTCAGTTATATTTCAGATCATTAGAGAGCAGGAAAAAGCATTGTTCCTATTCTTAAATAAGAAGATAGCTGGGAAAAGTTTCCATTAACAACTTTTTTTGACTACATCAGATATCTGAGATTATGGGGCAAAAAATGAGTCCAAAGTCTGAACACTAGGTAGCCGCAGGGAGAAACAAGAACTCACGCAGTTGTTTAACTGAGACAGAGAATGCCACACACCATATAAAATGATTGTAAAAAAAGCTAAATAACATGCAAGATCAGATAGGTTAGTTCAGAAGAGAGAGAAATTATAGTAAAATTTAAATGCTGGAAATAAAAAACACAACCAATGAAGAATGCCTTTTAAGGGATGGATTATCAGTATACTTGATATGACTGAGGAAGGATTCAGTGACATTGAAGAAAGGCAGGATACAAACACACTTACATAAATTTGTATGTGTGTAGGCTTCAACACAATATTTCTATTAGTGACCCTGAGATAATACAAAAGTACACAGAAAACAGGGTTTGTCTTTGTTGAAAAAAGACAGCTTAGTAAAAATGGCCTTTCCTATAGGCACATGTCAGGAGGCAACAAGTGAAAAGAAATGTGGTATAGGATTTTGAATTTTCAGATACTTCCTGTGAAAGGTTTATTTGTTATTACTATACATGTAGACGATGTATTAATATACATAGCGGATCAGAACAGTGAGTACATAATTCTATTACAATGCTGTAGAATTCTAGGATACATACAAAACAAACATTTAAGTGGCATGCACATACAAACTGATGTAGACAACAGAAAATTCAGAAAATATTCACATATAGTCAACACTGTGTAGCTTACACCATTTATTTCTTATTTTAGAAAATCTTCTTATTCTAATAAATGTCCATGAACCAATACTGTTATAGTTCATTAAATGTCTTAATATTACACAAGAAACAACAGTTTTGATTAACATAAAGGCTATTATTAACTTTCTCAAACTGATAAATTTTTCCCTCATAACAAACTCTGAGTGATATTAAACTTTGATGACTCATTAAAAGCTTTGACACATTCACAGCTCAATTATCAGATATTCAATGAGATCTCATTTTTTGGGTAATAGATTACCTGTATATGCAGTAATATTAGATAACTTCCCCTGATATTCACCTGACTGATGAGGCAGAGTTATGGATAAAAGCTATGGTCATTCAGGATTTGCCAGGGGTTTTTCCTGTGTGATATTTCTGATATACTATACTGAGTTCACATGTCCACAGAAATCATATTCATAGGTTTGATGAGTATATGTCAGTATTAAGTATACTCGAACCTGCAGAAGCTCAGCAAAGAACAAGTCTATTTCCTCATAGCAAAAAGTCTGTGTACATGCAGGAGAAAATTCCATTCAATATTTATTCTTTGGCCCTGTTTCTATTTTGTACTCTTTCATCTTCTGTGCATAAGCCCCTTGGTTTTGCTGGGGGTAACATCCACTGCATTCTGACAAGGGACAGGAGAAAACATTAAGAATTTGAGGGATGTATTTAGTAAGACTTGTCACTGACCCCTACATTTCACTATCCAGAGGTTAAAACTATGATTTCAACTTGGATGACAGTGGTTGAGAAATTTAAGCTAGGTGTGGCATTAGAAAAAGAGGAAATGGTTATTGGTGAACCATGAATATATTATTACGTCATGTACCATATGACATATGTCATTATACGTCATATAGTTATTACCCTTATGTGAGTCGAATTGAGGTTTGACATAGTAGAAGGATTCCTCACATCCATTACTTTGTTTTCTTCTCTGTTTTAATATACTGTAAGGTCTCTACCCTTTATGTTATTTTCTGCTTATTGAAAAAAACTGGTGTTTGACTAACTGTTCTCACATTTACTCCATTCCCAATTTTCTCACTGTTTGATTTCTCTGATGATGAATGAATTTTGATTTGCTGGGACAAAGTTTTGACATATTCATTACATTCCCAGAGTTCTTCTGCAGTATGAGTTTTCTAAGGATTGAATGCCTAGAGTATATCTTGTATTATTTTAGTTTCTTTACTGGATTGAATTCTCTGATCTACAATGAGGACTACACTCAAGATGAAACTGTCCATATAAAATATATTCCAAGAAATTTGCTCATGTTAAGTTTTCTGATGTTGAGTGAAACTAGTATCTTGCATAAGAACTCCCAAGTTTTTATTATATTCATAGGTGTTCTCTCATATGTATTTTGTATTGTGAGGCTTTATTTTCAGCTCAGAGTTTTTCCATCTTCATTATATTTATATTTTTATTTCCCTGTATGGGCTTTCTGATGTTCTCTAAGGCTTGATTTTTGACTGAAAGTTTTTCCACATTTATCACATTTGTAGGGTTTCTCTCCAGTGTGAGTCCTCTGATGTACTCTGAGGTTTGATTTCTGGCTGAAAGCTTCACCACAGTGATTACAGTTATAGGGTTTCTCTCCTGTATGAGTTCTCTGATGTTTTCTTAGGACTGACTTCTCACTGAAAGATTTGGCACATTCGTTACATTCATAGGGTTTCTCCCCAGTGTGAGTTCTCTGATGTCCTCTAAGATTTGATTTCTGCCTGAAAGTTTTTCCACACTCATCACATTTATAGGGTTTTTCCCCAGTGTGAGTTCGATGATGTACTCTAAGGTTTGACTTCTGGCTAAATGATTCCCCACAATAATTACATGTATAGGGTTTTTCCCCTGTGTGAATTCTATGATGTCCTCTGAGTTGTGATTTCTGACCAAATGCTTTCTCACATTGATTACATTTATAGGGCTTCTCCCCTGTATGAGTTCTATGATGTTTCCTTAGGCCTGACTTCAGTTTGAAAGCCTTCCCACATTCATCACATTTATATGGTCTTTCACCTGTGTGAGTTCTCCGATGATTTCTTAGGCCTGACATATGGCTGAAAGATTTTCCACATTCATTACATTCAAAGGGTCTCTCCCCTGTGTGAGTTCTTTGATGTACTATGAGGATTGATTTATAGTTGAAAGATTTCCCACATTCATTACATTCATAAGGTTTCTCTCCTGTGTGAGTTCTCTGATGTATTCTTAGTCCTGACTTTGCACTGAAAGCTTTCTCACATCCGTCACATTTATAGGGTTTCTCTCCTGTGTGAGTTCTCTCATGTTTTCTTAGACGTGACTTCTCACTGAAAGCTTTCCCACATTGATGACATTCAAAGGGTTTCTCCTCCATGTGACTTTTCTGAGGCTGAATCAGGCATGAAGTTTTAGCACAGGACTTTCCACATTCATTACACTCATAGGGTTTCAATATTATTTGAGTTTTCTCATGCACATTGCAAGTTGACTGGTAACCCAATGTTTCTGTACATGTGCTATAGTCAGAGGATTGTTCTCTTGTGTGAATTCTCTGATGCACTGGGAGGGCTGAATTATGGCTGAAATTCTTTCCATATTCAAAAGATTTCACCCCTATATAAAATTTTTCCTGTTCTTTAATGTGTAATTTTTGGCTGAAAGATTTCCCTTCTATGTCAGTTTTTTGAGTGATCCTACTAAAATTATTTCCATTTTTAGTACATTCATATTTATTAAACTCATAGTGACTCTTCTCCTCTGGATGACTGCTCTGAGAAACTATCAAGGTTGATTTCTCATGTTGGTTTTCCCCATATTTATTGAATTTATAAGGTTTCATTTTGGGGTGGGTACTCTTAGACATAACAAGGGCAGTCTTTTCAAGAAAATCTTTTCTACTTTCATTATATTCAAAGGCTTGTGGCAAAGTCTGAATTGTCGGATGCTGGATAACTTTATGTCCAAAGGTTTTCACATTTTTACTATAAGCAAAAGAATTCTCTCCAGTATTAGTTCTGCCATCCTTAATACTGAAGAGCCAGTTCTCACATACATTAGGTGCACAAGTCGTCTTCTTTGAATATTGACAGTGTGGGGCCAGTGAGCTAAGAAGCAAGTAAGTAGACCCTGTAGTGTCAAATTTACAGGGCATTGTTTCTGCAGGAAAAATGTTTATGTCCAGAGTACATGGTTTTCCTGATATTTCTTGCTCCACAGTCAATGATTTGTTGATGAATAAAACTTGCCTCAAACGTTTGCCTTGGTTTTCTAGGCTCTCCTCTAAGAGTTCATCTGGTTGGGATTCTTCTAAAAATGAGAAAATTAAAAATATTTTTATATTTAACACACTTATGAAATGAGATTTATATACCTATACCCCATTATATGTTTGATTCCTTGATGTCTGGCTCAGTTTCCCCAAAATAAAGTAATTTCAAGTTTATATTCTCTTTTCTTTTGTTGTTAAAAACTTTTTCTAGTAGAAAAAGAGAGCAATCTAGAAATGAAATTACACATATCTTTGGTAACTTAAACCATAATTTTCAAAACTGGAAAAAGAAGAGGATATAAAGGAAAGCAACAATTAAGAAAGGAGAATATATTTAAGAGAGCTGAATCCTGGGAACAGAGAAAACAAAGACTGGAATGAATTCAACAAGGATTTTGCTCTAAGTAAATAACAAAAAGTATCAATGGAGAATTGCTTTTAGTGGCTTTACTGAGATAGAGTTTGCATTAGGGAAGTACACCAGTGACTATATTCAGAGTGAAACATAGAATACAATGATAAGAAAACCACTAGTCTGTATGTTTCCAACTGGAGCTCCACCCTGGTCTGGGAACTAAGATTCTGCAAGCTACATGGTATGGCAAACAAACAAACAAAAATCATGGCACCAACTTTCTTATGCTGAAAGAAAGAATCAGAAACATAAATGTATAGGTGGAAGTGAGAAAAGTGATGAGAGTTACAATAATTTTTCTGCTTATGTTGGAGTTACCCTTCTTTCCTGGTTCTAGTGCCTTGGTATTATATCAGGGTTGTTTAGTAGTGAATCCCTCTTAATCATCAAATCTTTACTTTCCTTTTTTTCAGTTTGTTCACTTATGTCCCCCAGACCAGTTTTGCTCCTGTCCAATCCTTAATTTCCATCTATTTTCTACATATCTAGTTTATAGTCACTGTAAGATCTTAAGGATTGTGTTTCAAGTTGGCCCTAGAAATCTTATAAGTATCCTTTCGTATATTTATTTACCACAAATTTCCTCTGCATATTTGACTGCTATTGTCCTCTTGTTACCCACACTCCACGCAAAAATGTCATGACCATGCTAAAAATATTTGAAGGCTTTGGCTATACTACCTTAGGTACCAATAGATGAAAGATTAAAGTGATGTAATTCAGAAAAAGAAAGTTTTACACTAACTATATGCTCATTATGTGTTCTTGCTATCAATCCTCTTAGCATGAGCATGCATGCATACTCAGTTGTGTTTGATTTTTTGCAAGCCCATGGACTATAGCCCACCAGGCTCCTCTGTCCATGGAATTTCCCAGGCAAGAATACTCGAGTGGGTTGCCATTTCCTCCTCCAGGGGATCTTCCTGACCCAGGGATCAAACCCAGGTCTCCTGTCTAGTACACATTATTTTCTGCTCTAATTTTTGATAAGAGTATCAGTCTTCATTAAGTGGTTCATTTCCAACAATAACTTCATACTCACATTCTTTCTCTAAATTATCCTCCATTCTAGCCTCAGAACTATTGAGAACCTAGGTATCCTTCAGGCAGGGCACACTATTTTCCCAAATCTTAACAAAAAACAAAGTTTGTAACATCCTTCTCACAAATTTAAGCAACATTTATTTTAAAACCTGAAAGAAGCTACTACCTGTATATCACTCACTTTATAAAGGGATAAAAGCACCCGTATTTGTGACTTTATAGTAAATACCCATCACCAAAATCAAGAGGCATCTTAAAATTGAAGAAAAATCCATAGTTAAATGAGAAGCATTTTCTCTTTCTTGGTTGTACCTAAAATAATAGTTCACCTTTTAATCTATAGCCCCTAGATATGCTTTATGAAGCTTTGCTCACTTTTCCAAAATAAAACCTTCACTGTAATATTCTTTGTATCCCTCTATAATATAAATTTAGAGGTACATAAAAAGCTCCATGTCTAAAATTTACCTAGAGTTCTTTCACATATAAGGGCTCAGATGCAATAACAACCCACACCTGATGATTCAAAAGTCACAGAAATTTGCATATTTACATTCATGGACAGTGTTTTCTGAGTGAATCAATATGAAATACCTCTCTCCACCTGACTTTGGAATCAGCCTACAATATTATTAAATAATATTTATTATGTGACAAGTGCCCAGGCAGGAAGAGTCAAACAGAGACCATTCTTCTTGGGAGACTGTAATCCAGGTGAGGAAAGGAACTCTCGGTAACTGTATGCTATCTGGCACAGAATCTCATTTTCTTTAGACACATCCATCACATGGGTTAAGAGTTTACAAAAGTAAGAGATCACGTATAGACTAAAATATTCTGAGATTATATGATAGAAGTAGGAATCTGAGCCCCCCAAATTTAAAATGAGTAATAGTACTTTCTGCCCCTTTTCTAGCTGAGGTTAGCTATTTTATTTGCTTTATTCCAAGAACCACCTTTTGGCTTTATAATTATAATGACTTATAACTGTAATGTTTTATCTTTATTGCATCTTTTAGCTTGCTTAGTTTTCTTTTAAAACTTTATTGCTTTTAAAAATAAGTATATGAGGTGAAAATAGTGTCCTCTAAGCATTGCTTCATTTACAGCTCAAAGGGTCTAATAATCATGCTTTTCATTAAAAAAAAATTTCTGCATATTGTACAATTTTAACTTTGAAGAATAGGTTTTAAAAGATATATACATATATATATATTCATTATTAAGACAGAAGAATTTAAAATTTTCTCATATTGTCTGCAATTTATAGTGTTTTATAACAATGTCTTTACTTTGTAGAATTTGCCTAAAATAACTTTGCTAAGTTACTACATGTCCTACTCTTTGTGACCCTATGGACTGTAGCCCACCAAGCTCCCACGTCCATGGGATTCTCTAGGCAAGAATACTGGAATGGGTTGTCATGCCCTCCTCCACGGGATCTTATCCACCCAGGGATTGAAACTACCTCTCTTATGCATCCTGCATTGGCAGACTGGTTCTTTACCGTTAGTGCCACCTGGTGCCACCTTTACATTTTATCAATGATCTAAGGTCATCTAAAAGGAAGTTTATTCTTTAGGAATAGTTATGTAGTGTGTTTGCATAGCTTTGTTTTCAGAACATATTAGATTCATCTTTATAAAATATGCTATTTATATTTCTAGATAAGAGGTTGGTAAACTTTTTTTGTGAAAGGCCACAGAGTTAATGATTTAGGCTTTACTTGTTATTCAGTCTCTATTGTAGCTATTCAAGTCTGCCTTGTAGCTTGAATACATAAACAAATGGATATTGCTGTGTTCCAATAAATGTTTCTTTGCCAAAACAATCAGTAGGCAGGATTTGGCATGTGGGCCACAGTTTGCCAAGCACTATTCTAGAGTCCTGGAGAAGGAAATGGCAACCCACTCTAGTACTCTTGCCTGGAAAATTCCATGGATGGAGGAGCCTGGTAGGCTACAGTCCACGGGGTCGGAAAGAGTCGGACACAACTGAGCGACTTCACTTTCTTTCTTTCTATAGCTCCTTTTGGAGAAGGAAATGGCAACCCACTCCAGTGTTCTTGCCTGGAGAATCCCATGGACGGAGGGGCCTGGTGGGGTGCAGTCTATGGGGTTGCAAAGAGTCGGACACAACTGAGCAACTAACACACACACACATTCTAGAGTCCACAGGCTGTGAAACGAAATTAAGAGAGGGATATTAAGGCTGACTACATCTAATGAGTTCCTGTTTCTCCTTATAACTCTTGCAGTTTTTTGTTTCATGAATCTTGATGACAATTTATTTGGTGTACTAATATTTTGAACTCTTCTGTATCCCTTAAAAATTATCTTCTTTAGCATTATCAAAATGTCATTTTTTCCATCTGTTTTGACCTGAACTTTGAAATAAATAAATACTGAGTTGCTTTTATGTTTACTGGCTTAATAATTCATGACTGCATTTTCAAACTTCCTATTTTGTAGATGTACTATATGATGGGCTTCCCTAGTGGCTCAGTGGTAAAGAATCTGTCTGCCAAACAGGAGACACGGATTTGATCCGTAGGTTGGGAAGATCCCTTGGAGAATGAAATGGCAACCCACTCCAGTATTTTTGCTTGGGAAATCCCATGGACAGAGGAGCCTGGAGGGCTATAGTCCATGGGGCCGTGAAAGAGTCAGACATGCCTTAGTGACTAAGCAAGAGCAATCTCTTTGAAAAAAAAAAGAACAATCTCTTTGATACAATATGATAGCCTTTTCTCTTAATAGGTATATTTAATGCATTTACGGAGAAGGCAATGACACCCCACTCCAGTATCTTGCATGGCAAATCCCATGATGGAGGGGCCTGGAAGGCTACAG
Organism: Capra hircus; assembly: GCF_001704415.2. Lineage (NCBI taxonomy): Eukaryota > Metazoa > Chordata > Mammalia > Artiodactyla > Bovidae > Capra > Capra hircus. The sequence continues at coordinate 83,241,878 of NC_030815.1, forward strand.
TCCATGGGGTCGCTGAGGGTCGGACACGACTAAGCGATTTCACTTTCACTTTTCACTTTCATGCACTGGAGAAGGAAATGGCAACCCACTCCAGTGTTCTTGCCTGGAGAATCCCAGACATGGGGGAGCCCAGTGGGCTGCCGTCTATGGGGTCGCACAGAGTCGGACACAACTGAAGTGACTTAGCAGCAGCAGCAGCAGCAATGCATTTACATTGAGAGTTGATATGTCAGATATGTTTGTCTTCCTCTGTTTTATGTTGTGTGTTTGCATAGCTTTTGTGGTGAAAATTTTTAACACAGCAGGCCTAGACTGTTACCCTTAGAAAGGCCTGCTTACAAGATGAGCCCTTACCTAGCATTTGGGAACTCAGATTTCAAGATGGTTGCCAAGATTCCCAGAATTGTTAAGAGGGGCTCAATGTGCTTAAACTGTACAAACAATATATTTATGCTGAATAATTAGCTTCTATCTGAAAGCCTAGAATTTTGATACATGGGTGCCTACAGTAAAAACTCTGGGTACCTCACTGCAAATGAACTTTCCAGGTAGATATTTCACACGAGTTGTCATAACTGGTTTTCTACTGACTTTGCCCCATATACTTGTTCTCTTTACTGATTTTGCTCTGTATGATTTCATGGTATAAATCTTAGTTACGAGTATGCCTAGGTGCTGAGCCCTCCAGGTGAATTAATAAACTTGATGATGATCCTGAGGACCCTGATACAGTACTTATAAGAAACTTCTCTAGTAACAGGTCTGTTTTCTTTGGTCTATCAAATGTAAATAACTTTTAACAATTAGGAAGGTTGCATTTTGCTCTAGTCTTTATCCTTTCTAACTATACTATATAATTTCTTAAACATCTATTAATTTAGATTGTATCTAGTAATTTATTATATAATGTTAAAATTAATTTATTTCTCTCTTCGGATCTGTTACTCCCAGTTTCAGTTTTTTGTTAAGTTTTCTTAGTTTTTGTCTTTTTACTGTTAAATATGCATCCATTACTTAATTTTTCAGTTTCAAAGGGTATACTTAGCTCCCATCTTTTAAAGATGAGAATATCAACATGCTTACATTCCATTCCTTTTTTTTAGTTGTCCCCTTCTCACATTTTACTAGATTTATTACTTCTAAAATTTCAAATAGTGAGAGTGCTCACTTCTATCTAGGTGATCACTTCAGATCTAATTTTCTTGGATGCCTTCTGCCAGTATTCAATAACTCACCTGGGGAACTTCTGTTTATAAATTCTTTCTCTAATAACCATGGATCTTCTCCTTGTTCCAACATGAAGATCAGTTCTGGCTTTGTAAAGCAGTACCCTGTAAATGGGAAATACTTTAGCACTTGAGTTAGCTGCATAGGTTTCATTGTTTCTGAATGTGAAGAAAGGTACAGCTTCAGAAATGGCACATTAAGGGTGCCTGCTAGAATTTTTTTGGTGGAGGGAATGATAGCAAAAACCATTTTCTTATACTTATAAGGGATTACTCTTCTTAAACCTGTAAGTCACAAGCCTAAATAACATTAAGTTCTAAAATTGTCAATGTCTGTTCCTTAAACAAGATTTCATAAGGACTGACTCTATAGCTGGCCATAATGGAGTAAAAGAACCATTTCACCTCTCCATGAGGGCTTCTCAGGTGGTGCTAGTGGTAAAGAACCTGCCTGCTAATGTAGACAATGCAGGTTACATCCCTAGGTGGGCATGGTAATCCACTCAACTATTCTTGCCTGGAGAATCCCATGGACTGAAGAGCCTGGTGGGCTACAGTCCATGGGATCACAGAGTTGGACACGAATGAAGCAACCACACACACATACACACACACACACCCCTCCATATCAGACATCTAAACAAACCATACAAAATGTATGAAATCGGTTTTAGACTTTAGAAAACAGGCAGTACAGACAGTGATACTTGAGAACAGAGAAACAAATGAGGTGAGCCCTGTGATTACCAAAGCTTATTGCTTAGAGAGTTTTCAACCCTAAACAAAAAGAGACCACCAAAACAGAGCTTGGCGGACTCACTAAGTTAAGGCAATAGAATTGGACTTCAAGAAAGTCATGACAAATAGGATTTGTAAGATAAAATACAAGAGAAGAAAGATACAGAGTCTTTGTCTGATCTGCAGAAGGGTCTCCTGAGTACTAACTTTTGAAAATGTAAGGAAAGGAAAACACTTGAGGTTGGGGAGAAACCAGTGAAAAAGAGTAGGCTGAAATACCACCAAAGCACATAGAGAGGTATAAAACTTCCTAACCCATGGCCAATTGGATACAATAACCAGAAGGGCATTTATTGCCTTGGTAGGGGAGCCAAATGAGTCTGAGAGTAAAATGAGTTCTGAATCCAATACAACAAAACTTAAAGCAAATCTTAAAAGGATTAAAGTAATTCCAAGTAATTTAAATTCATCCCAGGAAAGGGCCCAGAAGATTTCAGACAATACAGCAAAACTACCACTTAACAACATATAATCTGTAACATCTAGCCCTCGATAAAAAATTACTTGATATGAATAAAAGGGATATATTATTGTAATCAAGAAGAAAAATGAATCAGTAAGCCATAGAGTAAGAAATGACACATAAAATTAATAGTCAAGGCCATTAAAACAGTAAAAATACTCCATATGTTCAAGAATATGATAAAAGAAAGAGAATTTATTAAAAAAAGTTCCTAACTGGAATTCTCAATATGAAAAATATCTGAAATGAGTAAACAAATCTACCAAACAAGAAACAAAAAAATAAATAAATAAGATTAATAACAGTATACACACACACACACACTACCTATGGAAGGTTAAATGACATAAGGCACAATGGATAACTTTAAGGTTAAAAACTATGGAAGAAGAAAACCACAGTGAATAAAGACTAGAAAATAATAAACAGTTATCTCTGACCTGTGGGATAAATTTGTCTAATGTGGGTAACTAGCATTTAAGAAGGAACACAGAGAGAATGGAAAAAGCAATAATGGGCAAAAGTTAGATTTCTGAAGGCAAAGTGAAAAGTGAAAGTCGCTCAGTTGTGTCTGACTCTTTGCAACCCCATGGACTATACAGTCCATGGAATTCTCTAGGCCAGAATACTGAAATGGGTAGGTAGCCTTTCCCTTCTCCAGTGGATCTTCACAACCCAGGGATTGAACCAAGGTCTTCCGCATTAGAGGCAGATTCTTTACCAGCTGAGCCACAAGGGAAACCCAAGAAGTATATAAATCCAAATGAATGCCAAGGAGAAGAAACATGAAGAACACCACACCAAGATACATTATAATTAAATTGCTAAAGTCACAGATAAAAAGAAGATGTTGAATAGATAGAAAAAGACATAATATATATGGAGGAAGAAAAAAGAATGGATGCTACTTTTTGTCAGAAATTGTACGTCAGAAGACTATGAAGTAACAATTTTAAAGTACTGAAAGAAAAAAGCCCACCTAGAATTTTATACTTGACTAATATAAGGCATTTTCAAACAAATAAAAATTGAAAGACTTTATCACCAACTGACATGTATTACAGGAAAGTTAATTCTCTGAAAGAAATTCTTCAGCTAGAAGAAAAATGAGATCAGGTGGAAATTTGGATTAACATATAGAAAAAAAGAGCACCATAATCTGGACACAAATGGATAAAAATAAACTTTTATCATTTTCAGAACTCTTAAAAACAGTAAATTGTGTTTTAAAACAATAATAATGTACTGTAAGGAGATGGGAAATAGTGAGAGTTAGGAATATAGGGGACTTTAAACTTATGTAGATCAGGCATGCAGAGTTGCTGAGAAATTTACCAATATTTATTATGAGTTCAGTTCAGTTCATTCACTCAATTGTGTCTAACTCTGCGACCCATGGACTGCAGCATGCCAGGCTTCCCTGTCCATCACCAACACCTGGAGCTTGCTCAGACTCATGTCCATTGAGTTGGTGATGCCATCCAACCACCTCATCCTGTCATCCACTTCTCCTCTTGCCTTCAATCTTTCCCAGCACAAGGGTCTTTTCCAATGAGTCAGTTCTTAGCATCAGGTGGCCAAAATACTGGAGCTTCAGCTTCAGCATCAGTCCTTCCAATGAATAACCAGGACTGATTTCCTTTAGGGTTGATTGGTTTGATCTCCTTGTAGTCCAAGGGACTCTCAAGAGTCTTCTCCAACACCACAGTTCAAGAGGATCAATTCTTCAGCACTCAGCCTTCTTTACAGTCCAACTCTCACATCCATACATGACTACTGGAAAAACCATAGCTTTGACTAGATGGACCTTTGTTGGCAGTAGTAATGTCTCTGCTTTTTAATATGCTGTCTAGGTTGGTCATAGCTTTTCTTTCAAGGAGCAAGTGTCTTTTAATTTCATGGTTTCAGTCACCATCTGCAGTGATTTTGGAGCCCCCCAAAATAAAGTTTCTCGCTGTTTCCATTGTTTCCCCATCTATTTGCCATGAAGTGATGGGACCGGATGCTATGACCTTTGTTTTCTGAATGTTGAGTTTCAGGACAACTTTTTCACTCTCCTCTTTTACTTTCATCAATAGGCCCTTTAGTTCTTCTTTGCTTTCTGCCATAAGGGTGGTGTCATCTGCATATCTGAGATTATTGATATTTCTCCTGGCAATCTTGATTCCAGCTTGTGCTTCATCCAGCCTGACATTTCACATTATGTACTTTGCATATAAGTTAAATAAGCAGGGTGACAATATATAGCCTTGATGAAGTCCTTTTCTGATTTGGAACCAGTCTGTTGTTCCATGTCCAGTTCTAACTGTTGCTTCTTGACCTGCATACAGATTTCTTAGGAGTCAGGTAAGGTGTTCTAGTATTCCCATCTCTTGAAGAATTTTTCACAGTTTGTTGTGATCTACACAGTTAGAGGCTTAGTTAATAAAGCAGAAGCAGATGTTTTTCTGGTACTCCTTTCCTTTTTCAATGATCCAACAAATGTTGGCAATATGATCTCTGGTTCCTCTGGCTTTTCTAAAACCAGCTTGAATATCTGGAAGTTCACGGTTCACGTATTGCTGAAGCCTGGCCTGAAGAATTTTAAGTATCACTTTACTAGCATGTGAGATGAGTGCAATTGTGTGGTAGTTTGAGCATTCTTTGGCTTACCCACCCACAAATGATTAATTTGTTCCCTGTGTTTACACTGTCAACTGCATGATCTTTTTTACTATGTAAGTTAAAATTATTTATATTTTAGAGATTGACCCTTTGTCAGTTGTTTTGTTTGCAAATATTTTTCCCCATTCTGAGGGTTGTCTTTACGTCTTGTTTGTGGTTTCCTTTGTTCTGCAAAAGCTTTCAAGATTTCTATTTATAGTACTCATATCCTATACAAATATATTTAAAATTCTGTATCTCATACATTGTTATTAGATGTCCATAGGATGTTTAGAAAAGCTGGCAAAAAGATAAACAGTACTAAATTTCAAAAAGTAGAATTCTTTTTTTTGTGATTCAGTTATACATATACACATATATTATTTTTGAAATTATTATCCATTATAGGTTATTATAAGATATTGACTATAGTTTCCTGTGCTATACAGTAAACTTTTGTTGCTTCTTGCATATCTATTTAAGTTAGAAATCTAACATTCTATTTATACTAAGTCAAACAAGTGCAATAAAAATGCCATAAATTTTTTAGTTAGGCAAAAATTCATAAGTTTTCTAAAAAATATATATTATATGTATTATTTATATATGTGTATACAAGCACATTTCTACTATGTTTGATAAAGGCTTGAGAAAGAACATCAAAAAAAAAAAAAGAAGAGATGGAGAACTTGGAGACATAAATGAAATGGGAGCACTAAATATGAAATAGAAAAAGCGAAACAAACTAGATGAAAGTAAAAGATCTTCATATAGTCCAGCAGTCTTTAAACATGGCTACTCATTAGAAACATCTGGAGTTCTGGTGAAAAAAAAAAGCGAAACCTGGGCATTTGTATTTTTCAAAAAATTCCAAGATAATTCTGATATGCATCTGAATTTTAAAAAGTGATTATAGGTTTTTCTATTAAATGGTAGTTTGGGTGATATAGAATTCTATCATTTTTCTGTTGACCAATGATGATACAATGGTATTGTTACAGTTACATAATCACAACAGAGAAAGGTGTTTATCAGTTTTCACAATCAATAGACAAGAAGATAATTACAGTTGCAAGTCATAATGGGAGCATGATTAAGCTAACAATATCAAATAATTATATCCAATCTAGGGGGATCAAGCAGAGTGATATGGTAAGCAGAACTGGATACATGTACATGTTTTCATCTGTTCAGTCTATATATCTTTTGGTTGGTGCACTTAATCCATTTACATTTAAGGTAATTATTGATATGTATGATCCTCTTACCATTTTCTTAATTGTTTGGGGTTTATATTCTGTAGGTAGGTCTTTTCCTTTTCTTGTTTCCTGCCTAGAGAAATTCCTTTAGCATTTGTTGTAAAGCTGGTTTGGTGGTGCTGAATTCTCTTACCTTTTGCTTATCTGGAAAGCTTTTGATTTCTTCAACAAATCTGAAGAAGAGTCTTTCTGGGTAGAGTATTCTTGGTTGTAGGTTTTCCCATTTCATCACTTTAAATATATCATGTAATTCCCTTCCAGTACGTAGAGTTTCTGTTGAGAAATCAGCTGATAGCCTGATGGGAGCTCCCTTTTATGTTGTCGTTTTTCCCTTGTTGGTTTTAATATTTTACCTCTGCCTTTAATTTTTGTCAGTTTGATTACTATGTGTCTCAGTGTGTTTCTCCTTGGGTTTATCCTGCCTGGGGCTCTCTGTGCTTCCTGGACTTGGTTGCCTATTTCCTTTCCCATGTTAGGGAAGTTTTCAGCTATTATCTCTTCAAATATTTTTTCAGGTCATTTTCCTCTCCCTCTTCTCCTTCTGGGACCCTTGTAATGCAAATGTTGGTGCATTTAATGTTGTCCCAGAGGTCTCTTAGGCTGTCCTCATTTCTTTTCATTCTTTTTTTTCTATATTCTGTTCTGTGGCAATGATTTCCACCATTTTGTCCTCCAGGCCACTTACCTGTTCTTTTGCCTCAGTTATTCTCCTATTGATTTCTTCTGGTGTATTATTCATCCCTGTTTGTTCTTTAGTCCTCCTAGGTCTTTGGTAAACATTTCTTGCATCTTCTCAATCTTTGCCTCCATTCTTTTTCCAAGATCCTCAATCATCTTCAGTATTGTTATTCTGAATTATTTTTCTGGAATGTTGCCTATCTCCACTTCATTTAGTTTTTTTTTTTTTTCTGGGGTTTTATCTTGTCCCTTCATCTAGGACATAACTTTTTGCTTTTCCAAGCTGATTAAGTTTCTGTAAAGTGGCTTTTGTTTTAGTCACTGTGGGACTGTGGTTATTTTTGCTTTGATGGGAGGTTAAAAAGCTTGTGCAAGCGTCCTGATAGGAGGCATTGGCAGTGGGGAAAAACTGGGTCTTGCTCTGTTTGGCAGGGCCATGCTCAGTAAAGCTTTAATTCAATTATCTGCTGATGAGTGGTGTTGTGCTCCCTCTCTGGTAGTTTTTTGGCCTGAAGCTACCCAGGCCTTGGGTATACGGGCTCTTTAGTAGGGTTAATGGCAACTTCTAAGGGGGTTTACACCAACGGGGACCTTCCCAGACTGCTACTGCCAGTGCTCCCATCCCTGTGGTGAGCCCCGGCCAATCCATGCCTACACAGGAGACCTTCCAACACTAGCAGGTAGTTTTGGTTCAGTCTCCTGTGGGGTCACAGATCCTTTCCTCTGAGTCTTGGTGTGTGCAAGATTTGCTGGTGCCCTCCAAGACTGGAATCTTTCCCCCAGTCCTGTGGAAGTCTTATAATCAAATCCCACTGGCCTTCAAGGTCAGATTCCCTGGTGATTCCCAGTCCCTCTGTTGGATCCCCAGGCTGGAAAGCCTGACAGAAGATCTTCATAAGCCCAAACTTCAAAAGAACCAACTGATGCATTTTATGTCTCAATATCTAAAGAGAAATAAATCTAGCTTTAGGTTTTGGTTAAACTTTAAATGTCTTTCCACTTTTGAATTTACTGTTTTCATGTTTTTACAACAGATATGCCAGCTTTGTTTCTACATTGCAACTCAGAGTTAATGCTTCTTGTCACTTAATTTGGCCTTCCCTGGTGGCTAAGAGGTTAAAGCGTCTGCCTCCAATGTGGGAGACCTGGGTTCGATCCCTGGGTCGGGAAGATCCCCTGGAGAAGGAAATGGCAACCCACTCCAGTATTCTTGCCTGGAGAATCCCATGGACAGAGGAGTCTGGTGGGCTACAGTCCATGGGGTCACAAAGAGTCGGACATGACTGAGTGAGTTTGGAAATCTTTATTTACCCTTGTACCAAACTGCAGATTACCTTTCTGATATATTAACAAAATAGAATTAAGTGAAGGGGATGGAACTGAAATTTAGACCACACTTTTTTATTCTTGTTAATGTTCAGTTGTTAAGATTTGTCTGAATCTTTGTGACCCCATGAACTGCAGCACACTAGGCTTCCCTGTGCTTTACTATCTCCCTAAGTTTGCCCAAACTCATGTCCACTGACTTGGTGATGCCATCCAACAATGTCATCCTCTGTTGCCTGCTTCTCTTCCTGCTCTCATTATTTCCCAGCATCCTGGTTATTTCCAGTGAGTCAGTTCTTCATATCAGGTGTCCAAAGTCCTGGAGCTTCAATTTCAGCATCAGTCCTTCCAATGAATCTTTAGAGTTGATTTCCTTTAGATTGACTGGCTTTATTTTGCTGTCCAAGAGACTCTCAAGAGTCTTCTCCAGAATCAAAATATTAAAGCATCAATTCTTTGGTACTCAGCCTTCTTTATGGCCTGACTCTCACATCCATACAAAACTGCTGGAAAAATCATAACTTTGACTATATGAACTTCTGTCGGCAAAGTGACATCTCTGCTTTACAATATGCTATCCAGGTTTGTCCTAGTTTTTCTTCCAAGGAGCAATGGCTATAGTCATTCTCCGCAGAGATTTTGGACCCCAAGAAAATAAAATCTGTCACTAGTTTTCACTTTTTCTCCACCTATTTACCAGAAGTGATGGGACCAGATGCCATGATCTTAGTTTTTGAATGTGGAGTTTCAAGCCAGCTTTTTCATCACCCTCATCATCCTCAGCTCTTTAGTTCCTCCTTGCTCTCTGCCATTAGAATGGTATCATCTGCATATCTGAGGTGGTTTTCTTCCAGCTACCTTGATTCCAGCTTGTGAGTCATCCAGCCCAGCATTTTGCATGATGTACTCTACATATAAGTTAAAAACTTACATATTAAATTCTACTCGAAGTGAGCTTATTCTAATTTTGGATTCACTTTTTAAAACCACAGTGTTAGCAGCAACAATCAGATTGCCCAAATAATGCACCTTCCCTTAGAGATGTTCTGCTTATCCGTATTCTATTTTTTTTCTCTGTAATAACTGAGCCATTTATATTGTTCTGCCGTACAGTGATTCCCCTCTCCCTTTCCTCTCCATTCTGCTGTACTCATGCCTTGAGGAGGTTCCCTCCCCCTCAATAAATGTCTTATTTAAGAATACTTTCAAATTCACAGAAAAATGGCAAAGAGAGAAAGGAGAATTCTTGTATAACTTGTATCCAACTTACCCTACTGTTAACATTCTTTATTACTAGCATGTTTGTCATACCTATTAAGATGATAATGATACACTATTATTAAGTAAAATCTATACTTTATTCAGATTTCCTTGGTTTTTTTAACCTTTTTTTTTTTTTTCCTGTTTGACAATTCCATCCAGGATACCACATTATCTTTGATTATCTTGTCTCTTTAGCCTCCTCTCGACTATAAGTAATCTTTCATATATATATATATATAATCTTGACAGTTTAGAGGACATTGTAAGAAGGTTTCAGTTTTGGTTTGTGTGATGTTTTTCTCATAGTTAAAAATGGCGTTGTGTTTCTGGGAGAAGGACCGCAGAGGTAAAATGACTGGCATTCTTACCCCACCAAATCAAGGGTACATGCTATCAATATGATTAATCATTGATGATAACCCGGTTAAAAGCATACCAGGATTCTCCAATGTAGTTACTTCCCAACCTCACCCCATACATATTATATTCTTTATTATCATTATTATTATTAATTTTAGCATGCAGAGTGACATGCAGGATCTTTTTTCTGACCGGGGATTGAACCTGTGCCCTCTTCAGTGGAAGTGGGGAGTCTTAAACATCGGACTGTCAGCTAAGTCCCTATATTGTACTCTGAGAAGGAAGTCACTAGGCAAAGCCCACTAAAGTGAAAGTCAATCATGTCCGACTCTTTGCAACCCCACGGACTTTACAGTCCATGGAATTCTCCAGGCCAGAATACTGGAGTGGGTAGCCGTTCCCTTCTCTGGCGGACCTTCCCAACCCAGGGATTGAACCCTGGTCTCCCGCATTGCAAGGATTCTTTATCAACTGAACCACAAGGGAAGCAAGGGGTGGGAAATTTTGCTCCACCTCTTTGAAGGTACAGTAACTATATTGTTAGTAATTCTGTGTTGAAGATTTTTCAGTTCTCTCCCATTTACTTACTTAATCATACTTATCTGTATGATTAATTGTATTAATCAACCACATTTACTAGTATGGACTCATAAGTAATTTATACTTTGAGTTATAAACCAACATTATTTTATCATTTTATTGTTCAAATTGTTGCAAGCTCTTTTGGTTAGGCTCCTGTGGTCTTTGACATACCCCCCATCATTCTGTTTTTTTGAGCATTTCCTTATGTTCTTATATACTCATCTTGCATGTTCCATGTTCCAGCTCTAGAACCAGCCATTTCTCCAAGAAACTTTGGTTTCTCTTAATTGGAGAATTATACTAGAAACTACATATAGAGCTATGTTATTTTCTATTTCTTTATAATTTTGTTTTGGAAGACAAAGGGTTTCTAGGAATTTGACCATTTTGTCTAAGTTGTCTAATCTGCTGTCATATAATTACTCATAGTATTTTCATAAATATTTTATTTCTGTGGAATTGATAATATTGCCCCAATTTCATTTCTGATTTTGGTAATTTGAGCCTTTTTTTTTTTCTTATTCATCTAGCTAACGTTTGATTTTGCCTCTTTGTCAAAGAACTAACTTTTGGTTTCACTTAAGGTGTAAAGTCAGGTCATTGATTTTAGATCTTTTTTCTTGTTTGATATATGTGTTTACAGGTATAAATTTCCACCTTAGTGTTACTTTCACCACATCCCATGAGTTTTGGTATACTGTATTTATATTTTTACTGTCTCAAGGTATTTTCTAATTTCCCTTGTGATTTCTTCACTCACTGGTTGTTTAAGAGCATGCTATTTTCTATATGCTTCCCTGGTGACTCAGACAGTCAAGCGTCTGCCTGCAATGGGGAAACCTGGGTTCAATCTCTGGGTCAGGAAGATCCCCTGGAGAAGGAAATAGCAACCCACTCCAATATTCTTGCCTGGAAAATCCCCTGGATGGAGGAGCCTGGTTGGCTACAGTCCATGAGGTTGCAAAGAGTAGGACATGACTGAGTGACTTCACTTTCTATTTTCTATATATTTATGACATACCATTTTCTGTGAATGATTTCTTACTTTTATTAATGGTGTTTGGAATAGATACTATATATGACTTCAGTCTTTTAGAATGTGTTAAAACTTGTTTTTTGGTATATCTTAGAGAATGATCCACACGCACATCAGAAAACAACGTGTAGTTTATTGAACTTGGGTGGAATCTTCTCTTAGGTTTAGTTGCTTTATGATGTTCAAGTCCTTTACTTAATCTTTCTCTGGTTGTTTAATCCGTTATTGAAAGTGGAATGCAGAAGTGTTCATTATTGTAGAATCATATGCTTCTCCCTTCAATGTCAGTGTTTGCTTCATATATTTTGAAACTCTGATGTTTGATATATATATGCTTATGCATTTCTGTTTTTGGCAGATTGACCCTTTCATCAAAATATAATGTCCTTTTTTATCCTGTTGTAACAGTTTCTGATTCCAAGTCTATTTTGTCTATTAATAGAATAGCCTCCTCTACTGTCTTTTGGTTACTATTTGCATAGAGTATCTTTCCCCATCTTTCCTTTTCAACTTAGGTGTGTTTTTAGATCTAAATTAAGTCTCTTATAAGACAGCATAAAGTTGGTTCATTTTTAAAATTCTGACAATCTGATACAGTTTAATCCATTTACACTTAAAGTACTTACTGACAAGGAATGACTTACTTGAGCCACTTTGCTACTGGCTTTTGGTATATATTATAGTTATTTTGCCCTCATTTTCTCCATGACTAGCACCATTTGTGTTTAGTTGATTGTTTTGTTCTGGTAAATTTTGATTTGTCTCATTTGTTTATGTATATTCTGTAGATATTTTCTGTGGTTATCATGGGGGTTATATACATCAGTTCAGTTCAGTTGCTCAGTCGTGTCTGACTCTTTGCGACCCCATGAATTGCAGCACACCAGGCCTCCCTGTCCATCACCAACTCCCAGAGTTCACCCAAACCCACATCCATCGAGTCAGTGATGCCATCCAGCCATCTCATCCTCTGTCGTCCCCTTATCCTCCTGCCACCAGTCCCTCTCAGCATCAGGGTCTTTTCCAATGAGTCAACTCTTCACATGAGGTGGCCAAAGTACTGGAGTTTCAGCTTCAGCATCATTCCTTCCAAAGAACACCCAGGACTGATCTCCTTTAGAATGGACTGGTTGGATCTCCCTGCAGTCCATGGGACTCTCAAGAGTCTTCTCCAACACCACAATTCAAAAGCATCAATTCTTCGGTGCTCAGCTTTCTTCACAGTCCAACTCACATCCATACATGACCACTGGAAAAACCATAGCCTTGACTAGATGGATCTTTGTTGGCAAAGTAATGTCTCTGCTTTTTAATATGCTATAGGTTGGTCATACCTTTCCTTCCAAGGAGTAAGTGTCTTTTAATTTCATGGCTGCAATCACCATCTGCAGTTATATACATATTTATAAGAATTTAATTTAAATTGATGTCAACTTGACGTCAATCATATAAAAGCTGTATAGTTCTATCCTCTACGTTTATGCTACTGATCTCACAAATTACATCTGTATGCACTGTGAGCCCAATAATATAGGTTCATAATAATTTTTATTTATGTTAGTTTTGCGGAATATAAAAAGTGAAGCAACACACCAAAGTTAAAACTAAAACTGGCTTTTCTATTTGTTCATGCCTTTGCCTTTACTGGAGATTTTAGATGCCAGTCACCATCTAACATCCTTTCATTTCAACCTGAAGGACTTCCTTTACCATTCCTTAAGGGCAGCTCCAGTGGTAATGAACTCCTTCTAATTTTCTTAGAATTTCTTAATTTCTCCCTCAATTTTAAAGGACTATCTTGCTGCTGCTGCTGCTGCTAAGTTGCTTCAGTCATGTCCAACTCTGTGAGACCCCATAGATGGCAGCCCACCAGGTTCTGCCGTCCCTGGGATTCTCCAGGCAAGAACACTGGAGTGGGTTGCCATTTCCTATGGATATAGATTCTCACCTGACAGTTCAATTCTTTCAACACTCCATACATTATCCCACTGCCTTCTGGTCTCCAAAGTTTCTGGGGGGAATAGGGAGATAATTGTGTTCAGGGTCCCTTGCATGTGATGAGTCACTTTACTCATTGCTTTCAAGATTCTCTGTATATATTTTGACAGAGTACGTTTCTCGGTTTGGGTCTTTTGCAGCTTACACTTGGAGTTCATTGAACTTGTTGGATTTATAGATTCATGTATTTCATCAAGTTTGGAGTTTTTAGCCATTATTTTTTCAAATAACTTTTTATTCCTTTCTCTTTCTTCTTTTGGGACTCATGTTATGTATTCCTTGTTCCTCTTGATGGTATCCCGAAAGTCTTTTGGTCTGTTCACTTTTCCTCATTCTTGTTCCTTTGTGATTCCCAGATTAGGTAATTTCAATTGTCCTATCTTCTAGCTCTTTTTCTGTCTTTTTGTCTCTTGTTGAAGTCCTATAGTGAATTTTTCATTTCAGAAAAATTTTCAACTGCAGAATTTCTGTTTTGTTCCTTTTAATCCCCCCCCTTTTTTTTGCTGTTCTAATTTTATCCATATGTTGTTTTCCTAATGTCCTTTAGTTCTTTTCCACGTTTTCTCTTTGCTTTTTGGTCATATTTAAGACAGTTATCTTAAAGTACTTCTCCAGACAATTTGATGTCTGGGTTCCTCAAGGGTGGTTTTTTTCTGTCAAAGAATTTTGTTCCCCTCAATGAGGCAAGTTTTCCCATTTCTCTGTATACTTTGTGATGTTTCATTGAAAATAGGGCATTTGATTATTAAAATGTGTCAACTCTGGAAATCAGATTTTCCTCTTTTCCAGGGTTTGCTAATATTATTATTTTTTTGACTGTTGGAGGCTGTAGTAGTCCAAGTGTCTTGAGACTTACCCAAACTATTTTTTTGTAAAATGAATTACTTGTAGTGTGTGGATCACCAAACTCTCTGTTCTTTCGGTTCACATTTAGCTGATATTTTGATGGAATTCCTTGATAGAAGCTAAAAAAACAAAACAAAACAAAACAAAACCTACCCAAAACAAACAACACAAAAATGAGAGAACCACCTCTCCCTATGTGCAAATTGGATCAATTCTGTGGTGCTCCTTCACCACTTACCTAGGTTTGTTTTATGCCAAAAGTCAGACTGTGGTGGAAGCTTAAGGTCTTCTCCAGTCTTAGGATCTGAGTATGTGTCTTGCCCAGGCAGTTCAGTTCAGTTCAGTCACTCAGTCGTGTCCGACTCTTTGCGACCCATTGAATCGCAGCATGCCAGGCCTCCCTGTCCAACACCATCTCCCGGAGTTCACTCAGACTCATGTCCATCAAGTCCATGATACCATCCAGCCATCTCATCCTCTGTCGTCCCCTTCTTCTCCTGCCCCCAATCCCTCCCAACATCAGAGTCTTTTCCAATGAGTCAACTCTTCGCATGAGGTGTCCAAAGTACTGGAGCTTCAGCTTTACCATCATTCCTTCCAAAGAAATCCCAGGGTTGATCTCCTTCAGAATGGACTAGTTGGATCTCCTTGCAGTCCAAGGGACTCTCAAGAGTCTTCTCCAACACCACAGTTCAAAAGCATCAATTCTTCGGTGCTCAGCCTTCTTCACAGTCCAACTATCACATCCATACATGACCACAGGAAGAACCATACCCTTGACTAGACGGACCTTAGTCGGCAAAGTAATGTCTCTACTTTTGAATATACTGTCTAGGTTGGTCATAACTTTTCTTCCAAGGAGTAAGCATCTTTTAATTTCATGGCTGCAATCACTATCTGCAGTGATTTTGGAGCCCTCCAAAAATAAAGTCTGACACTGTTCCACTGTTTCCCCATCTATGTCTCATGAAGTGATGGGACCGGATGCCAAGATCTTTGTTTTCTGAATGTTGAGCTTTAAGCCAACTTTTTCACTCTCCTCTTTCACTTTCATCAAGTGGCTTTTTAGCTCCTCTTCACTTTCTGCCATAAGGGTGGTGTCATCTGCATATCTGAGGTTATTGATATTTCTCCCAGCAATCTTGATTCCAGCTTGTGTTTCTTCCAGTCCAGTGTTTCTCATGATGTACTCTGCATAGAAGTTAAATAAGCAGGCTGACAATATATAGCCTTGACGTATTCCTTTTCCTATTTGGAACCAGTCTGTTGTTCCATGTCCAGTTCTAACTGTTGTTTCCTGACCTGCATACAGATTTCTCAAGAGGCAGGTTAGGTGGTCTGGTATTCCCATCTCTTTCAGAATTTTCCACAGTTTATTGTGATCCACACAGTCAAAGGCTTTGGCATAGTAGGCAAGTCAATGGCTTTTTAAATTTACCTATGTTTCTGGCTACTTTTGAATGTCCTAATTTTCAAGAATCTTTCCCTAGCTTGTCCGCTTTGTCTTAGATGGCCTATTGTATATCTCCACTCATAATCTCTTGCCCCAGGCATCTATAGACTTGTAGTCTGCTTTGTCTTTTATGAGCATGTCTTGTCACTTTTCCTGCCTGTACTCTGTATTATGATGAACACCTTGAATTAACCCTTTAGGTATCCCCCGATAAGTCAGAATAAACATACAAAATAATTTGCAAATTTTGCAAATTAATTTGTAAATTTTCTGGTTTGAGGAAAGACCTGGGAACTGGAAAGCTGTCTGCTCAAGACCAAGACCATCACTGTACTCAGCAGTGTGAGGGACAAGGATGAGTAAAAACACTAAAGAATTTTCTACCATTCTGTAGATGACCTTTTCTTGATTGTGTATTTGTTTAGTTGCTTAACTATAAAACTTCATTTTTCAGAGTTCTGACAAACTTTTAAAAAATTGTTTCTACAGGGGAATGAGAGCTTGGAGTTTTCTAGCTCACTATTTTACTGACATCATTATCTCTTACTATTGAATTTTAAGAGCTTTTTGTATATTCTGTACAATTCCTGAGTACAAGTACAATTAACATGTTTTCTTCCAGTCCATGGTTTTTGTTTTCATTCTCTTAACAGTGTCTTTTAGAGCACCATTTAAAAATTACAATGAGGTCCTACATATCAATTTTTTTCTTTCATAAATCTTCTTTTGGTGTTCTATGTAAAATGTATTGACAACCCTAGTTCACAGATATTTTCCTATGTTTTTGGCTTCTAGATGGTTCTGTTTTGCATTTTACAATTATGCCTATGATCCATATTAAGCTTAATTTTGGGTAAGATATGAGGCCTGAATTTGAGGTTGTTGTTTCTATAACATATGGACATTCAATTGTTCTGGCACTACTTAATGAAAGGTTATACATTCTCCATTGAATTGCCTTTGAACTTTGTCAAAATTCACTTTATTATGTTTGTGTGTATCTACTCAAGTTTCCATTCTGTTCCACTCAATAACAAGAGTATTCTTTCACCAATATCATATACCTTGAAATCGGGAAATATCATTCTCTGTTCTTTATGAGATTTATTTTGGCTATTGTAGATCCCTTGACTTTCCATATAAATCTTAGAATCAGTTTATTGATAAAAATTTCCTGTAATCATGATAGATACTGCCTTGAATAGATCAAGATAGCAGAGAGAACTGATATCTTAAGTTGTTCAATCCATAAATAAAAACTCTCCATTATTTGGATATTGTTCAATTTCTTTCATCTGCAAATTGTAGTTCTCTGCAAACATATTTTGTAGATTTATCCTTAAGTACTTCCTCTTTTTAACACAATTATGATTATTTTTTGTACTTAAGTTTCAATTGTTCATTTTTAATATACAGGACAGAAATAACTTTTACAAATAGACCGTGGATCCTGTAAAGTTGTTATATTTGTTTATTATTTCCAGGAATGTTTTGGTGTATTTTGGGGGGTTTTCTATATAGGAAATGTCATGTGTGAATAAACGCAGTTTTATTTGTTCCTTTTCAATCTATATACTTTCTTCCCCCTTTTCTTAACCTTACTTTACTAATAAGGGGTTCCAGTAAGACACTAAATAACAGTGATGAGAAATTAATCCTTATCTTATTTTCTGACTTAGAGGGAAAGTGTTCTGTCTCCCACAACAAGTATGTTGTTAGCATTAGATCTTTCATATATATCCTTTATTGGGTCATATTCTCATATTCCTAATTTTCTGAGAGTGATTCTTTACTTTTTTCACAATGAATCATGTCTTAGTATTTTCAGGCTGCTGTAACAACAATTCCATAGACTGTGTGGTCTATAAACAACAAACATTTATTTCTTATAGTTCTGGAGGCTGGGAAGTCCAAGATCCAGGTGCCAGTAGATTAGCTGTGTGATGAGGACCCATTTCCTGGTTCAGAGATGGCTGATTTCTTAAGGTATCCTCATATGATAGAACAGTGAGTAAGCTCTCTGGGGTTCCTTTTCTAAGGACACTGATCCCATTTATGATAGTTTTGGCCTCATGACCAAATAAATGCCGAGTGGCCCCACCTTTAAATACTTTGAAGGCTGGGATTTCAACATGATATTGTGGGGGATGCAAATATTCAAATGCCTTGGAAATTTAGTGAAATTTTTAAAATTTTCCATTGCTATAATCACACAGTATTTCTTTACTGTCTGTTACTGTGACTTACATTTATTGGTTTATACATGTAGCACCAGTCTTGCCTCTCTGGACTGAAACAAATTTGAATCTATCACCCTTTAATAAATTGCTATATTTGGTTTTTTAATATTTATAAAAGATTTTAGATCTAAGTCCATGAGAGATATTAAGTCTGTAGCTCTCTTCTAGTTTTCCCATTGTATGTTAATACTGGACTAATGAAATGGTGGGGAATTCTTTCCTGCTGCTTACTTTTCTGGAAGAGTTTGTACAGAATTGGTATTATTCCTTAAAAGTTTGATAAAATTTACTGGTGGAATCATTTAGGTCTGGCACTTTCTTTTTTAGATGGTTTTAAACTCTAAATAAAAATTCTTTCACAGATATAGAATTATTCAAGTTAGGTATTTCATCACAAGTACATATGGACATTTGTGTTTCAAGGAATCGGTCTGTTTCATTCAAATAATCAACTTTATGGGCACAGAAATGTTTGCAGTATTCCCTTATTATATATATTTTAGTGTCTCAAGGATCAGTAGTGCTGACTGTTCTTTTATAACTCATATTGGTAATTTGTCTTTCCTCTTTTCTCTGTTAGCCTAGCTACAGATTAATCAATTTATCTTTTTAAAGAACTTGTTTTATTTTTCTTCATTTTTTTCCTATTTTCAATTTCACTGATTTCTGCTTTGTTATTAATTCCTTTTCCTGCTTGCTTTAGGTTTAATTTCCTTTTTCTAGTTTCCTAAGGTGGACACTTTGGTTACTGACCTTAGATCTTCTTTCCTACTATGTGCACTTAGTTCTATAAACTAACCTCTGAGTACTGCTTTAGCTGCATCTCACAAGTTTTGTTTTTTTTTTTCATTTAAAAAATTCTCAAGATTTCTCTTATGACTTCTTTTTCTGACTCCTGCACCATTTATAAATGTTTTAGCTAATTTGCAAATATTTTGGCATACTCCAGCTATCTTTCTATATGTGATTTCTTGTTTACTTTTGGTGTAATCTGAGAATATACTTTAAATTTCTATACTTTTAAATTTGTTGAAGTGTGTTTTTGGCCTAGAATATGTTCTGTTTTGGTTAACACTTTATGTATCTATTGTTTTCATTATTGTTCAGTTGCTAAATCACGTCTGACTCTTTGCAACCCCATGGACTGCAGCATGTCATGCTTCCCTGTCCTTTGCTATCTCCCAGAGCTGGCTCACACTCATGTCCATTGGATTAATGATGCTATCCAACCACCTCATCCTGTTGCCCCTTTTCTCCTGTGCTCAATCTTTCCCAGGATCAGGATCTTTTCCAATGAGTTGGTTCTTTACAACAGGTGGACAAAGTATTGGAATACATATTTCATGTATACTTGCAGATAAAGTGTATTCTCTCATAGTTGGAATAGTCTGTGTGTGTGTGTGTGTGTGTGTACACATATATATGTACATGTGTATGTATCAGTAGATCCAAATTGGTTGATAGCACTGTTCAGGTCATCTATATCCTTATTAATTTTATGCCTTCTTGATCTATTAATAGTGACAGAATAGAGATTGAGGCCCAACTCTAATAGTGGATTTAACTATCTCTCTTTCCAGTTCTATCAGTTTTTTTCTCCTATATTTTGAATTTGAATTTCCTCCTGTATTTGAATTTATGTTCAGGTCAGTTCAGTCGCTCAGTCATGACCGACTGTTTGCGATCCCATGAATTGCAGCAAGCCAGGCCTCCCTGTCCATCACTAACTCCCGGAGTTCACTCAGACTCATGTCCATCGAGTCAGTGATGCCATCCAGCCTTCTCATCCTCTGTCGTCCCCTTCTCCTCCTGCCCCTAATCCCTCCCAGCATCAGAGTCTTTTCCAATGAGTCAACTCTTCACATGAGGTGGCCAAAGTACTGGAGTTGAATTTATGTTAGGTACATAAATATTTAGGACTGTAAAGTCTTCTTAGAGAATTGACTTCAGTATACAGTTTTCTCTATTCTTGGTAATCTTCCATGTTTTAAAGTATACTTTGTCTAAAATTAATATATTTACTTCCATTTTCTTTTGGTTAGTGTTATCATGGTGTATCACTCTTGTAGCCATTCTTTTTATATGAAGTAAGCTGAGTCTTTGTGTTTAGGGTACACTCTTGTAGCCATTCTTTTTATAGGAATCCATTTCATTTCTTCTCTTAGTGTATCATTTACACTTCTTTAAAAATCTTTCTAGTGGTTGCCCAGTGTTTACAATATACATTTTAAAGTAATCTGTGCCTGTATTACAGTAACATTGTAACAATTCACTTCTAACAGTGCAGAAACCTGTTAATAGCTTATTCCCTATGATCTTTGCCACCCCTTGTGCTACTGCTGTCATTAACTTATCCGTATGCTCTAATTCACCCTGTAACTTGTTACTGTTAACATTTTCCAACTGCATCCTGAACATCCCAAGCATTATGGTATGTGATGGTGAATCTTCTTTATCTTCTGTTACAGTAGGCTGCCTCTGACACCATGGAAGCTAGAGAGATACTGTTTTTTCCTGCCAGATGAGGTTTGAAGTCCAGGTTCTCCACTTGGCCTCTCACCAGACACCATGAGGGAGGGATTGGGGTCACTTTTTGCTGCTAGTCAGCGCTGAAAGTCCTGGTTTCCCCATCAGGCTTTCTCTGTCATCATGCTGTTAGAAAGGTGGAGTGGTACTTGTTAGAGCAGAATGAGGGAAATCAGTCTTTACTAATGGAGATGGGCTCAGTTTTTCCATGGTGTTTTAGCTGAGGTAGGGCAGCTATCTAAAATTTTCTATTTTTTTACGCTGCCTCTATCCTTTTCCCCGTCTAGAGGAAGCAAGTTTTACTTGGGCTTTTTTTTTTTTTTTTTTAGCCTATTCCATTGGTGTTTCTGGATTGTTTTTTTAACCTCCTGTCCAAAGTATTATGTTTGTTTTATATATAATGTCTAGGGTTTTAGCTGTATTTAAGAGAAGGAACAAGGTGAATATGTCTAATCAAAATTGTATGAAACAGTCTCCAAATTTTCACACTTACAAAAACTGCTTTAAAAATTTTCTGTAGCTTTTTAAGTATGTAACATATTTATGTAGTTAAAAAATTCAAATTGTTTTTTTTAAAAAGGTATAATTGAAGTCTCACGTCTATTCCTGTCCCCTCCAGTCACTCCCCTCCCTCCCATTTCTATTATTTTCTGATTTTCTTCCAGTATTTTCATTTTTTCAGATACAAGCAATTGCATATATTCCTCTCTCTCTTTACTCAAAAGAAAACTTTTTATACACACTGTTCTGCTTCTTTTTGATTTAATATATACTGAATATTACTCCTTATCTGTGTATAAACTCTTCTTATTTATGGCTGCATAACAGTCACTTGTGGGTAGATGTAATCTAAGCTTAAGTCAATCAATCAATGATGAACATTTGGGTTGTTCTTGTTTTATGCCTATTATCAACTATGTTGTGATGAATGACCTTGTGTATGTATTATATTATATCTGTGCAGATATAGCTTTAGGACAGATTCCTGGAGATGAAGTTGCTATGTAAAATATAATATACCTGGAATTTTTTTTAGTGCCCAAAATGTACATTTATTAAAGGAATAATCTGATTGAGTTATATTTTATTTAAAACCCTTAATGTCTACCTATTGCTTAAAAACTTCAGAATATGGCCTCAATATATTCTCTTGGTCCTTTTCTACATGTTATACCATATGCCTTCTTGCTTTCTTGTTGCCATTTCCTTCTCCAGGGGATCTTCCTGACCCAGGGATCAAACCCATGTCTTCTGTATTGCAAGCAAGTTCTTTACTGCTGAGTGAAGAACACCATATACTCCTTGGAATATTTATATTTCCTTATTTCATTTCTTCCTATACTTTCTTTAGAAATGTATTCAAGCATCACTTTATCTTAATAATTCTTTTTGAATTAAAAAAACTTTATAAAATAGTACATAGTTCACTGAACACCTCTCCTGATGTATTCTTCATCCCATATCAACAAATATCATACATTTTAACTTTTATTAAAAAAATGTTTTCAGGCTGCACTGTGAAGCACACAGAATCTTATTTCCTTAACCAGAGATTGAACCCATGTCCCATTGGGAGCATGAAGTCTTAACCACTGGAAAGCCAAGGAAGCCTCATATCATACTTCTTTTATAGAAAGATTTCATGGCACTCCCTAAAGTACTGTTACTAGAGAAACTGGATTGCATATTTTTGCTTCTTGATGCCTATCAAATTTAGTTACATTTGTTTATATAATTTGTTTCCCTCTCAAAATGTCACGCTCCCTGAAAGCAGAGATGCTCTGTATTTTGTTCATAATTATTAATACTTCTCTACTAGTTAGTTCAATGACTGGACTGAGTATTCAGACCACCCTATGAAAATTGAGGATATGTTATATATCTTCAAGACTGTATAGGGGTCCACCAAATAGTAGGTATTAAGTAAAGACCTAGATGCTAGGAAAGATTGAAGGCAGGAGAAGAAGGGGAAGGCAGAGGATGAGATGGTTGTATGGCAACACCAACTCAATGGACATGAGTTTGAGCAAACTCTGGGAGACAGTGATGGACAGGAAAGCCTGGTGTGCTGCAGTCCTTGGGGTCGCAAAGAGTCAGACATGACTTTGTGACCAAACAACAGCAAACAGTTGTTATACTTTAATTTCATTTCTTCAAGATCATATATCATATAAGTGACGATTCTATCAGAGAAGGAGATAGAAATTAAAAATGTTTTAGTGACTTTATATACAATTTGTATAATGCAGCTAGAACAGTGAAAAGAGAGAGATTTATATCATTAAATTATTACATTAGAAAAGAAACATCTAAAGCAGTCTCACAGTCAGAAACTAAAAAAGACCACAACCCAACTTAAGCAGAAGGAAAAAAATAAAGAGCAGAAATCAGTGAAAATAAAAATAGAAAAACTACAGAGAAAAGTCTGTAGTTGACAGATAGAAGCTGGTTGAAAAAAGTAATGAAAATTTTATTTGAGAGAGAACAAATTATCAACATGATGAATAAAACAAGGATATAAATACAGATCCTACAGACATTAAAATGAAAATAAGAGAATAGTATGAGAAACTCTACACTTTAAATCTAATAGACTCAATTTAAATAGTACTATAACTATTAAGGAAACTGAGTTTGTAACTTAAAACATCCAGAAAGGAAATCTCCTGGCCCTGGTGCTTTTGCTAGAGAATTCCTCCAAACATTTAAAGAATAAACAAAACTTCTACATGGTCTCTTCCAGAAAACAACAGGAGGAAAAAATTTCCAATGAATTGAATGAGGCCAGCATTATATAAATAATATAAGTTTACATTATAAATTTATAAATCCTAGATAAACACAGTATAAAAATATAGACCAATGTCTCTCATGAATAAAAGTGAAAAACTACTTTAAAAATATTAACAAATGTAATTGAGCAATAAATAAAAATATATGACCAAGCAAGGTTTATTCCAATTATGCAAGGCCAATATATTATTTGAAAATCAGCCAGCAGAGTCAACCATGTTAATGGGGCAAATATGGGAAAAAACATAATCACAGCAGTAGATACAACAGAAGTATCTGACAAAATTCAATACTCATTCATGATAAATACTCTCTGAAAACAAGGAATAGAGGAAAACTTTCTCAAGTTGATGAAGAATAGCTGAAGAAAATCTTCTAACATCACTTGGTGAAAGACAAGATGTTTTTCCTCTGAGGTCAGAAACAAGGCAAATGTGTCCGCTCTCATCACTCACAAGAAAGTTCAGCAAGGTGTCAGTATAAAGGAACATCATATAAAAATGTTTCTATAAACTAGCAACTGATAAGGAGACAGAAATTAAAAATACAGTAACATTTACAATCACCCAAAATAAAATACTGAGGTATAAATCTATTTCTATGCATTAAGAATGAATGAAACATGTAAAAGAAGGAAAACTCTTCCATTCACCACAGCATCAAAAACAATAAAACATTTAGAAATAAACTTAACAAAAGGAAGTAAAAATCTCTACAATGAAAACTATAAGATTTTGCTGACAGAAATCAAAGAAGACACAAACAAATGGATCTGTGTGCACGGATCATAAGAACTGCTCAAATGTCCATATAACCCAAAGTCATCACTAGATTCAGTGCAATCTCCATCATAATGATGATGGCATTCCTCACAGAAATAGAAAATAAAGTCTTAAAATCTGCATAGAACTACAAAAGACCCTGAATAGCCAAAGCAACCTTGAGGAAAAAGAATAAAGCTGGAGGTATCATACCTCCTAATTTCAAACAACAGTAGTAAACACTGTATAGTATGGGCACAAAAATGTACAAACCAGTGGAACAGAATAGAGATCCCAAAATTAAATACTTGCTTATAAGGTCAACTAATATTTGACAAGGTAGCCAAGGATACCCAATGGGGAAAAGATAGCCTCTTCAATAAATGGTGCTAGGAAAACTGGATAAACACATGCAAAGTAACAAAACTGGAGCCTTAACTTACACCACCCACAAGAATTAATTTGAAATGGATCAAATGTTTAAACACAAAACCTGAAACTATAAAATTCTTATTAAAGAAGAAAACACAAGGAAGAAGGTCCTTAACATTGATCTTGGCAATACTTTTCTGAATATGACACCAAAAAAAAAAAAAAAGAAAAAGAAATTCAACAAAAGTAAAAATCAACAAATGGGACTACATCACACTTAAAAGCTTTTGCACATCAAAAGGAACAGCAACATGAAACAGCAACATACAGAATGGGAGAAAAAAATCTGAAAATCATATATATAACAATATCCAATATATATAAAGAATTCATACAGCTCAATAACAAAAGAACAATTCAATTAAAAATGTACAGAATACCTGAATAATATTTTTCTAAATAAGTCATATAAATGGCCAACAGGTATATAAAAAGATGCTCTACATCATAAATCATCAAGGAAATACAAATCAAAGCCACAATGAGGTATCACATCACACCTGTTAAAATGGCTATTATCAAAAAGATAAGAAATAACAAGTGTCAGTGAGGATGTGGAGAAAAGGGAACACTGTATGTGGGAATGTAAACTGGTGCAGCCTTGATGAAAAAGACTATGGAGGCTCCTCAGAAAATTAAAAAATGATCTAACATGTCCAACAATTTCACTTCTGGGCATTTATCTAAAGAAAACAAAAAAAGACATATATAACCCCATGTTCACTGCTGCATTGCTTACAGTAGTCAAGATTTAGAAACAACCTAAATGTCTACTGATAGATGAATGGATAAAGAAAATGTGGTACATATATACAATGGAATATTTAGCTATGAGACACGAGGATAGC
Source organism: Capra hircus (assembly GCF_001704415.2). Classification (NCBI taxonomy): domain Eukaryota; kingdom Metazoa; phylum Chordata; class Mammalia; order Artiodactyla; family Bovidae; genus Capra; species Capra hircus. The sequence continues at coordinate 83,267,409 of NC_030815.1, forward strand.
TTGTCATTTCATTTACAACACTGGATGGACTTTAGCACATTATACATTGTGCTAAGTGAGAAAAGTCAAACAGAGAAGGACAAATACTATATGATATTACCTATATGTGGAATTTTTAAATGCCAAACTTGTAAAAACAGAGAATAAAATTGCAGTTTCCAAGAATGGGGGGGAGGGTGGGGGCAGTCGGTGGTACAGAGCAGGATAGAAGTTATTTAAGATTACAAACTTGTAACGAGTGGTAAATAAGCCCTAGAGATATAATTCACAGAAGAGTAAAAATAGGCAACAATACTGTATTATAATCATCAAATTTGCTAAGAGATTATAACTTAATTACTCCAACTACTAAGAAGAAAACTTCCTCAGTGGCTCCCGTCCGCAATGCAGGAGACACAGGTTCAATCCCTGGATCAGAAGATCTCCTAGAGAAGAAAATAGCAACCCATTCCAGGATTCTTGCCTGAGAAATCCCATGGAGAGAAGAGCCTGGTGGGCTACAGTCCATGGGGTCACAAAAGAGTCAGACAGACTTAGTGACTAAACACACACAGACTAAAAAGAAAGAATAATTATGTAGTGTGACAGAGGAGCTAATTGTCACTACAATGGCAAACATATCACCATATAATGTATCAAATTAACAAGTTGAATACCTTAAGTTTATACAGTGTTATATGTCATATATTTTAATAAAAAAGTAAAAGAATAGAAAAGGTATTAGGGCTAAAAAGTTCTCAAATCTTGGGAAGGAAATGAACATCCATATTGATTAAACTCAAAGATCCCAAATAAGATTAATTAACCTAAAGTACATTGAGACACATCATCAAATTGTCAAAAGTTACAGACAAAGAGAATTTTGAAAGCAGCAAGGGAAAAGTGACTCATCACATAGAAGGGAGCTCCCATAAGACTATTTATTAGTCAATTACCCAGCACAAACCTTGCAGGTTAGGAGAGAGTAGGGCATCACCTTCAAAACACTAAAAGAAAAAACCTGCCAATTCAGAATACTAGGCTTAGCAAAAGTATCCTTTGCAATGAAGAAATAAATCTTTCCTGAGAAAATAAAATCTTTTCTGAGAAAAAGAAAACTCAAGAAACTAACTGAGTTTGTAACTACTAGATCTGACTTATAACAAACGTTGAATTAAGGGAGTTCTTCAAAATGAAGTGAAAATACATTAGATAGCAAATTGAAAGTCTCACTGATGAAGGCAAATAAATACAGAATAATGTAACACTGTAATCGTTGAAATACTTTTTATGCTAAGATAAAAATTAGATAAAGATTATATAATAGATCCATAATATAAAAAGAAGCAAACTTTGACTGCAAGAACACAAAGTATGGGGGAAAGAGTAAAAGTGTAGAGGTTTTGTGAGCAGTTGAGGCTACCAACCTAAAATAGATGGTTATAACTACAAAATATTTTTGTAAAAAGTCAAGCTAACTACAAAGAAAAAAATGCAATAGACATGCAAAAGATACTGAGAGGAGGAATCAAAAAAAATCATACAAGAATTACTAAATAATAAAAAAGGACAACAAGACAGGAAGAAAGGGACAAAACAACTGTAAGAGAGAAAACAGTTAACAATATGGTAACAGTATGTCCTCACTTATCAATAATGACTTTAAATGTAAACATATTAAATTCTCAAATCAAGGGCAGAGAATACATGAATGGATCAAAAAACAAGATTCAGAGATGTGTTATCTACAAGAGATTCATTTAAATTTAAGACAAATATAGGCTAAAAGTGAAGGGATGGATAAAGATATTCCACAGAAATGGTAAAAAGAAACATAAGTGGCTATACTTAGAGCAGACAGAATACTGTCTCTGGTGACTAAACAGTTCATCATAAAATGAAAAAATGGTCAATTCCACAGAACATATAACCATTTTAAACATATACACATCTAACTCTAGATTGCATATGTGTGTGTATATATATCAACACAGATATATACAGAAGATTTCACCCAAGAGAAAAATACACATTCTTTCAAGCACACGGGGATCATTCTTCATGATAGATGTTAGGTCACAAACCAAGCCTTGACAAATTTAAGAAGACTAAAATCATTCTAAGCATCTTTACTGAACTAGACATCAACAGGTAGAAAAAAAGAAAATTCAAAAATGTGGAAATTAAGTAACATACTCTACTGGGTCAAAAAGGAAATGAAAAGGGAATTCTAACAGTATCTTAAGAAAAACAAAAACACAACATACTAAAACTTATGAGAGGCAGCAAGAGCAGTATAAGAAAAAAATTATAAGTGTCTACACAAAAAAGAAGCATATCAAATAAATAATTAATTTTACATCACAAGGAACTAGAAAAAAGAACTAAGCCAAAGTTAGTAGGAAGAAGAAAATAATAAAGATTAGAGCAGAAATAGAGAACAGAGTAATATAAACTAGAAGTTGTTTTTTTGAAAAGCTAAACAAAGTCAACAAACCCTTACACTAGACTAAAGGGAAAGAGAGAAATTCAAATAAATAAAATAAAAATGAAAAGAGGAGCTATTACAACAGATACAATGGATAAATTACTAGAAACATACAACCGGTCAAAACTGAATCATGAAGAAACAAAAGCCTGAATTGACCTATTAAAAAATAAGGAGACCTTAAGATACTTTTAGAATTTCCTTTTCATTTCCTTTTTGACCCAGTATTTGTCCAGAAGTAATCAAGTGGCTTCACTGGCAGCTCAGTGGTAAAGAACCCACCTACAAATGCAGGAGACATGGGTTCAATCCCTGGGTCAGGAAGATCCCCTAGAGAAAGAAATGGCAATCACTCCAGTGTTCTTGCTTGGGAAATTCCATGGACAGATGAGCCTGGTGGGCTACAGTCCATGAGGCTGCAAAAGAGTCAGATAGGACTTAGCAACTAAACAACAATAATCAGTAATCAAAAACCTGAGAAAGAAAAGTCCGGGGCCAGACGGCTTTATGGTAGAATTCTACCAAACACTCAAGGAATTAATACCAATTCTTCCTAGGCTCTTTTAAAAAATGGAAAGCAAGGATCTACTGTAAAGCACAGGAAACTCCACTCAATATTCTGTAATAACCTACATGGGTAAGGAATATGAAAAAGAACAAATATATGTATACATATAACTCAACTACTTTTCTATATGCCTAAAACTAACACAACATTATAAATCAACTATTCTCCAATACATACATTTTTAAAAAAGGACAGGGGACACTTTCAAACTCATTTTACAAGGTCAGCATCACCCCTGATTCTAGAAGCAGAAAAAGTTACTGCAAGAGAACTATAGGTTAATTTCCCTAAAGAACAGACACTCAAAAATCCTCAACAAAAGACTAGCAAACTAAATTTAACAGCACATTTAAAAGAACTTAAACCATGAACAAGTGGGATTTACCCTTGGTACACAAGGATGTGTATTAACTATATGCAAATCAATCTATGTGCTACACCATAAAAAGTGAAAGAAGAAAAGATCACAAAAAATGTGGGAAAAGCGTTTGACAACGTTCAACACCCATTCAAAATTAAAATTCTCAACAAAATAGGTACAGAGGACAATTTTCCCAACTTAGTAAAGGCAACATATATGAAAAGCCTATAACCAATTGGGGAAAACTGAAAGTTTTCCCTCTAAGTGAAAATGCATACTGTTACTTCTATCAGAACCATGAGAAGTCCTACCCAGGGCAATTAGACAAGAAAAAGAAACAAAAAACATCTAAATAAAAAATTAGAAGGAAAACTATCTCTCTTTGCAGATGACTAAATTCCGTATGTAGAAAATCCAAAAGACTCAACCAAAACAACTGTATTAAAACTAATAAATAAATTTAGTATAGAGGATACAAAAATCAACCTACAAAATTCAGTTATGTTTCTATACCAACAATGAATTATCCAAAAAGGAAATTAAAAAATACTTAGAAATTAACCAAAGAGGTCAGAGATTTGTACATTGACTATTATAAAATGATAAAAGAAATTAAAGATAGAGGTAAATGGAAAGACATCCCATGTTTACAAATTGAAGAAATACTGTTAAAATGTCCATGTGACCCAAAGTGATCTATAGATTTAATGGCATCGCCGACTCAATGGTCATGACTTTGGGTAAACTCTGGGAGTTGGTGATAGACAGGGAGGCCTGGCATGCTGCAGTCCATGGGGTCACAAAGAGTCAGACATGACTGAGTGACTGAACTGAACTGAACTGAATTCCTATCGCAATCCTAGTGGTATTCTTTATAGAAATAGAGAAAATGATCCTAAATTTCACACGGAAACAAAAAAAGATGTTGGCTAGCCAAAACATCTTGAAAAAGAAGAACAGTTAGAACAATTAGAGGCACCACACTTTCTGACTTCAAAATATACTATAAGGCTATACAGTAATGAGGGCAGGAGGAGAAGGGGATGATGGAGGATGAGATGGTTGGATGGCATCACCGACTCAATGGATATGAGTTTGGGTGAACTCCGGGAGTTGGTGATGGACAGGGAGGCCTGGTGTGCTGCAGTTCATGGGGTCACAAAGAGTTGGACACGACTGAGTAACGCTTACTCCTTGGAAGAAAAGTTATGACCAACCTAGATAGCATATTCAAAAGCAGAGACATTACTTTGCCGATTAAGGTCCGTCTAGTCAAGGCTATGGTTTTTCCTGTGGTCATGTATGGATGTGAGAGTTGGACTGTGAAGAAGGCTGAGCACCGAAGAATTGATGCTTTTGAACTGTGGTGTTGGAGAAGACTCTTGAGAGTCCCTTGGACTGCAAGGAGATCCAACCAGTCCATTCTGAAGGAGATCAGCCCTGGGATTTCTTTGGAAGGAATGATGCTAAAGCTGAAACTCCCATACTTTGGCCACCTCATGCGAAGAGTTGACTCATTGGAAAAGACTGATGCTGGGAGGGATTGGGGGCAGGAGGAGAAGGGAACGACAGAGGATGAGATGGCTGGATGGCATCACTGACTCGATGGACATGAATCTGAGTGAACTCTGGGAGTAGGTGATGGACAGGGAGGCCTGGCATGCTGTGATTCATGGAGTTGCAAAGAGTTGGACACGACTGAGCGACTGAACTGAACTGAGCAACTGAACTGAACTGGACTGATATAGTCACGAGAGTAATGGAAACAGTTTTACGCTGGCATAATGAGGTTTACAGATCAGTGGAACAGTACAGAGAGCCCAGATATACATCCAAACATCTACAGTCAACTGGTCTTCACAAGAGTGCGAAAAACACAAAATGGGGAGAGCACAGTCTCTTCAATAAATAGTACTGGGGAAATTGGACATCCACACGTAGAAACTGAATCTGGACTCTTGTTTCACACTGTACACAAAAATCAATTCAAAATGGACTGAAGACATAAAGGTAAGATCTGAAATCACAAAACACTTAGAAGAAAACTTAGGTAAAAAGTTCCTTGACATCAGTCTTGGCAATGGTTGTTATATGACAACAGAAGCATGGACAACAAAGGCAAAAACAGACAAGTGAGATCAAACCAAAAAGCTTCTGGATAGAGAAGGAAATAATCAACAGAATGAAAAAGTTAACTCAGAGAATGGGTGAAAATATTTGAAAACTATAATAACGAGTAGATATCTAAAAAAATGTAAGAGTCTTAAAACTCTATAGGACAAAAGCAAATAATCAGGTTAAAAATGGGAAAAGGACCTGAGTAGACATTTCTCAAAAGAAGCCATACAAATGTCCTACAGGAATATGAAAATGTGCTCAACATCACTAATCATCAGGAAAATGCAAATCAAAACCACAATGAGGTATCACCTCACACCTGTTAGAAAACGGTGATGATCAAAAAGACAAAAGATAAGTGTTGCTGAGGATGTAGGGAAATCAGAACCCTCCTACACAGATGGTGGGAATATAAATTGGTATAGCCATTATGTAAAATAATAGAGTTTCTTCAAAAAACTAAAAACAGAACTAATTTCTGAGCCAGAAATTTTACTTCTGGGTATTCAAAGCCAGTGAAATCAGTATCTGCACTCTATGTTCACTTCAGTATTATTCAAAATATTCAAGATATGGAAACAATCCAAAAATGTCTATTGGCAGATGAATGATTAAAGAAGATGTGGTATACATACAAACAATAGAATATTATTTAGTCACAAAAAGGAAGGAAATCCTGACATCTGCCCTGACATGGATAGAACTAGAGGACATTATGCTAAGCGAAATAAGCCAGACACAGAAAGACAAATACTGCATGATCTTGGTGGAATTCAGAACAAACTCATAGAAACAGAGAGTAGAATGTTGGTTTCCAGGGCTTGGAGAGCTAGAGAATGGGAAGATACTAGGTAAAGGGATGCAAAATTCAATTAACCAAGATGAATAAGCTATGGAGATCTAATACACAAATGTGACTATAGTTAACAATACTGTATTTTATACTTGAAGTCTGCCAAGAGAGTAGATCTTTTGTGTACTCAAGGCTCCACCTCCAACCTCCAAAAAAAGTAGCTATGTCAGGTGCTGGGTATGTTAATTAGCTTGATTGTGTCCATTATTTCACAAAGTATATATGTATACATTATTGTGAAATAATGGAGGAGAAGGGGACGACAGAGGATGAGATGGCTGGATGGCATCACTGACTCGATGGACGTGAGTCTGAGTGAACTCTGGGAGTTGGTGATGGACAGGGAGGCCTGGCGTGCTGCGATTCATGGGGTCACAAAGAGTTGGACAGACTGAGTGAATGAACTGAACTGATACATATATAAAAACATCAAGTCTTATACCTTTGTTGCTATTGTTTAGTTGCCCAGTCATGTCCAATTCTTTGCAGCCGCATGGACTGCAGCCTGACAGGCTCCTCTGTCCATGGAATTTTCCAGGTAAGAATACTGGACTGGGTTGCCATTTCTTACTTCAGGGGATCTTCCTGAAGATCAGGAAGTGAACATGAAGGGAGTGAACCCGCATCTCCTGCAATTCTCCTTTATTGCAGGCAAATTTTTTACTAAGCCACTAGGGCTTCCCTAGTGCCTTATACCTTAGATATAACAATTTTTGACATTATACCTCAATAAAGATAGAAAAAATATGCAAAAGTCATGAACAGATATTTACTATCTAAGGATACAGAGATGGCACATGAACACATGAAAAATATTTTAATTATCACGAGCTATTAAAAAAAAGGTAAGTTAAGACCAAGATGAAATATTACTACACACCTATTACGATGAACAAGTGGGGTTTACCTTTGGGACACAAAGACGGTTAACTATATGCAAATCAATCTATGTGCCAAACCACATTAAATAAATGAAAGAAAAAAAAACATCTCAAAAGATGTAGAAAAAGCATTTTTCTAATACAAAAAATACTGACAATACCAAGTACTAGGAAGGATAAAAAGTAACTGGATTTCTCACAAACTGTTGGTGGAAATGCAAAATGGTACAGCCACTCTTAGTAAACAGTTTGGCAGTTTTTATTTTCTTAAATTGAGGCATAATTGATCCACAAATTATATAAGTTTCAGGTGTACAACATAGTCATTCACAATTTTAAAGGTTATACTCCATTTATGATCACTATAAAATATTGGTCACATTCTCTGTGCTATACAATATATTCTTGTACCTTATTTATTTTAAACATAGTAGTCTGTCCATCTTACTCCCCTACCTCCATCTTACCCCACCCCCCCTTCACCTTCCTCACTGGTAACCACTAGTTTGCTTTCTCTGTGAGTTTGTTTCTTTTTTGTAATATTCACTAGTTTGTCTTATTTTTAGGTTCCACATATTATATTGGTTCCACTATATAATATAGTGATATTATACAGTATTTGGAAAACTACAAATACAAAGCTTCCTTTGTAGCTCAGTTGGTCTGCCTGAAATGCAGGAGACCCAGGTTCAATCCTGGGTCAGGAAGATCCCTTGGAGAAGGAAATGGCAACCCACTTCAGTATTCTTGCCTGAAGAATCCCATGGACAGAGGAGCCTGGCAGATTATAGGCCATAGGGTCACAAGACTGGGACACAACTCAGTGACTAATCCACCGAACAGTATTTGTCTTTCTCTGTCTGTGTTATTTCACTAAAGCATAATACAGTCCAAGTCCATCTATGCTGTTGCATATAGAAATTTTTTTATAGCTGAGTAAATATTCCACTTTATATATATATATTTATCTGTGGATGTAAACTTAGGTAGCTTTCATATTTTGGCTGTTGTAAATAATGCTATGAACATTGGTGTGCGTGTATCTTTTTGAGTTAGTGTTTTAATTTCCTTTGGATATATACCCAGGAGTGGAATTGCTAGTAGTTCTATCTTTGGTATTTTGAGGATACTTCATACTGTTTTCCACATTTACTGCTTATTGCACCAATTTATATTCCTACCAATAGTATACAAAGGTTCCCTTTTCTCCATATGTTCACCAACATTTGCTATTTGTAATCTTTTTGATAATAGAGTTTGATAGTTTCTTAAAGAACAAAATATATACTTAGCATACAACTCCAATCACATTTCTGGGCATTTATCCCAGAGAAAAATTTGTCTTACACAAAAATCTGAACATGAATGTTTGTAGTATCTTTATTTATAACAGCCCCAAATTATTAACAACCAAATATGCTTTAATAAGTGAATGGCTAAACAAACTATAACACATTCATTTATAGAGTGGAATACCATTGTAGTAAAAAATAAACTGTTGATATACACACACTACAACTTGGATGGATTTACATCTCAACACGTCAGAATCTGCATGATTCCATTTACATAATGTCCTGGAAATTGTACAGATGAAGAGCCAATTAATAGTTGGCAGAGATTACGCATAGTGTGGGAGAAAGGATGGATATGAAAATAAAGAGGCAGCATGGAAGAAATCTTTGTGGTGATGGAATAGTTCTGCATCTGAATTGTTGTGGTAATTACACAAATCCACATATAGCCCAGCACACCAAAATCACAATTAACTGCTGAATAACCATTGATAAGAAAGACTGGAATCTACCAGAAAAAAAGATATTCTACATCCAAAGACAAAGAAGAAACCATGACACAGTAGTTGGGGAGTCCTCACAATGTAATCAAATCCAACATCACCCAGGTGGGTGAACCACCAACTGGAAAATAAATTGTTGCAGAAATTCTCCCACAGGAGTGACAGCTCTGAGCCCCATGTCAGACTCCTCAGCCTAGGGGTCCAAAATAGGGAGGAGTAGCTCCCAGACCATGTGGCTTTGAAGACTAGTAGGTCTTGACTGCAAGAGTACCACAGGACTGGAAATACTCCATTCTTGGAGGGTACATACAAGGTCCTGCCACACAGGGCCCAGGGGCAAAGCAGTGACTCCGAAATGAAAAAAAAAAGAAAAAAAAGGTTGTGACTCCATGGGAGCTTGGGCCAAACCTACCTACCAGACTTGGAGGTCTCCTATGGCAGCTGTGGCTCTCTCTGGGGCCTATAAGCTGGTGGCGGACACAGCAGGGACATAAACTCTGGCTAGAAGTAGACATTTTTGGTTCTTGGCAATGAGATTTTGCCCCACCCAACAGCCTAAAAGCTCCAGTGCTGGGACACCTCAGGCCAAACAACCAACAAGGTGGGAGCAAGCCCGATCCATCAGCAGATAGGCTGCCTAATGACATCTAGAGCCCATAGCCACCTCTAGATGTGCCCCGTGACACAGCCCTGCCTACATGAGTGACAAGACCCAGCTCCTCCACCAGCAGGCAGGTACCAGACTCTCCAGCCAGGAAGCATGCAAAGGTTCCAGACAAACCTCACCCACCAGGGGACAGACACAAGAAGCAAAAAAATTACAATCATGCAGTCTGAAGAACTGAGTCCTCAAACAGGTCAGAACCTATCCTAGGACCAGCTGATCTCTGGCCCTTAGGTGATGAGAGGGGAGTGTACTGATGGGACACATAGGACATCCCCTACAGAAAGTACTATATTCATAAAAATACAAATAGAAATTTTTAAAGGGATGGAAAAACAGCATTTCCCAGATGAAGATACAAGATAAAACCCAGAAGAACAACTTAGTGAAGCGGAGATAACCAATTTATCATAGAAAGAGTTCAGAGTAATTATTGTAAAGATGAACACAAAATTGAGGAAAAGAATGGATGCATAGAGTGAGAAGTTACAAGAGGTTTCTAGCAAAGAGTTAGCAGTATAAAGAACAACCAAAGAGAGTAGATGAATACAGTAACTAAAACAAAAATACACCAGAAAGAAGCAACAGAATAAACGAGGCAGAAGAATAAATCAGTGAGCTAGAAGAGTGATGGAAATCACTGCTGTGAAACGAAATTAAGAAAAAAGAATGAAAAGAAATGAGGATAGTTTATGAGACCACTGGGCCGAGGTCAAAGGCAATAGCATTTGGATAGTAGGGGTCCAAGAAGAAGGAAAGAAAGGGACTGAGAAAACATTTGAAGAGATAATAGGTGAAAACTTCCCCTACATGGGAAAGGAAACAATCACCCATGTCCAGAAAGAACAGGGAATTCCATGCAGGATACACCCAAGGAGGAACATGTCAAGACACTGAGATCAAACTGACAAAAATTAAAGACAAAGAAAAAAATATTAAAAGAAGGTAAAAGCAAAAAATGACATACAAGGAAATAAAACTATCAGTTGATTTTTCAGCAGAAATTCTGCAGGCCAGAGGGGAGTGGCACAATGTATTTAAAGTGCTAAAAGGGAAAAATCTACAAACGAGAACACTCTACCCAGAAAAGGCTTTTGTTCAGATTTGATGGAGAAATCAAAAGCTTTATAGACAAGCAAAAGCTAAGAGAATTCAGCACCACCAAACCAGCTTTACAATAAATGCCAACGGAACTTCTTTAGGTGGAAAAGAAATGGCAATAACTAGAAACATGAAAATTACAGAGTGGGAAAGCTCACTAGTAAAGACAAACATATAGTAAGGTAGGAAATTATTCACACACAAATATATCAAAACCAGTAATTGTGAGATATGGAGAGTAGAAGCACAAGGCTTTCTGAAATGTAAATTGAAATTAAGAGACCAGCAACTTAAAACAATCATGTATATATCAATATATGCATACTGCTATATGAAAACATGGTAACTGCAAACAAAAATCTAAGATAAACATACAGAAAAGAAAAGGAATCCAAACAACAAGAGAAGAAAACAAAGGAAAGAAAGAAAAGGCCTGCAAAAAAATCTAAAACAATTAACAAAATGGCAATAAGAACTTACATATTGATAATTACCTTAAATGTAAACAGAGTAAATGCCCTGACCAAAAGACAGAGACTAGCTGAATTGAGAGACAAAGAAAGAATTGTACATATGTGGTCTACAAGAGACCAACCTCAGATCTAGAGACACATACAGACTGAAAGTGAGGGATAGAAAAAGGTGTTCCATGCAAAAGGAGATCAAAAGAAAGCTGGAGTAGTAATACCACATCAGACAAAATAGACTTTAAAAATAAAGACTGTTACAGAGGACAAAGAAGGATACTACATAATGATCGAGCGATAAATCCAAGAGGAAGATAAAACAATTCTAAATATGTATGCACCCAGCACAGGAGCACCACAATATATAAGACAAATGTTAACAGCTATTAAAGAAGTCAATAGTAACACAGTAGTACTGGGGAACTTTAATGCCCCACTTGTATCAATGGATAGATTATCCAGACAGAAAATGAATAAGGAAACAGGGGCCTTAAATGATACATTAGACCAGCTGGCCTCAACTTATATTTATAGTGTTCCATATGAGAGTTGTTATTAGGTTGCTAAGCTGTATCTGACCTTTTTGTGACCCCATGGACAGAGGACTCCAGGCTCTTCTGTCCATGGGATTTCCCAGGGAAGAATAGTGGAGTGGGTTGCCATTTCCTTCTCCAGGGGATTTTCCTGAACCAGGGATTGAACCTGCATCTCCTGCATTGGCAGGCAAATTCTTTATCACTGAGCCACAAGGGAAGCCATACAAAAGTAGCAGAATACATACTCTTTTCAAGTGTCAATGGAATATTCTCCAAGAGAGATTACATGCTGGCCCACAAAGCAAAACTTGGTAAATTTAAGAAACTTCAAATCATATCAAACTTTTTTTTTTCCCCAACCACAATGATATGAGATTCAAAATAAACTGTAGGAAAAAAAACTGCAAAAAAAAACCCAAACACGTGGAGGCTAAACAATATGCAACTAAACAACCAAAGGGTCACTGAAGATATCAAAGAGGCAATCAAAAAATAACTAGAGAAAAATGAAAATATGACAGTCTAAAACCTATGGCATGTAGCAAAAGTAGTTCTAAGAGGAAAGTTTATAGCAACTGAAGCTTACCTCAGGAAACAAGAAAAATCTCAAAAAAAGAAAAAAAAAAAACGGCCTAGCCTTACACCCAAAGCAACTAGGAAAAAACAAACAAAACCAAAAGGTAGTAGAAAGAAATCATAATAATCAGAGCAAAAATAAATTAATAGAGACAAAGAAAATAATAGCAAAATCAATTAAATTAAAGCCTACTTCTTTAAAAAGAAAAACAAAATTGATAAACCTTCACTCAGACATATCAAGAAAAAAGAGAGGGCCAAAAATCAATAAAATTAGAATTGTAATAGAAGTTACAACCCACACCATAGAAATAAAGGCTCATAAATGACTAATACAGGCCAACAAAATCAACAAAAAATGGACACCTAAGAGGAAGCAGTTAAATTCTTAAAAGGTAAAATCTCCCAAGATTGAACCAGGAAGATACAGAAAATATACACAGACTAATTACCAGTATTGAAATTCAATCTGTGTTTTAAAAAACTCCCAACATAGAGAAGTCCAGGACCAGACAGCTTCACAGGTGAATTCTAGCAAACATTTAGAGAAGAGCTAACACCTATCCTTCTGCAGTTATTTCAAAAAACCGCAGAAGGTAATTTCCATTACCTTCTGCCATTTTTCAGGCAACTTCATAATTCGATTTCCCCAAAACTTTTTTATCTTTTTGAGCAAAGAATTTTTCCAGGGTCCTTTTACAGTCTCCAGGGGAGCTAAAATTTCTTCCATTAAGAGAATTTTGTAAAGACCAAAATAAAAGGAAATCTGAAGGTACAATGGCTGGTGAACATGGTGGGTGAATCAGAACTTCCAGCCAAAGTGTAACAGTTTTTGCCTAGTCATCAAAGAAACATGTGGTCTTGCATTAGCTTGATGGAGACTATGCATTTTCTGTTGACTAATTCTGGACACTCTTCATCAGTGCTGCTCTCAGTTGGTCTAACTGGGAGCAATTCTTGTTGGAATTAATTGTTTGGTTCCCCAGAAGGAGCTCATAACAGAGGATTCCCTTACAATCCCACCACACACACAACACCATCTTCCTTGGAAGAAGACGCCTTTGGTGTGATTGGTGGTGGCTCATTTCACTTGCCCCCACAATCTCTTCCATTTCACATTATTGCACAGTATCCACTTTTCAACACCCATCACAATTTGTTTTTAAAATGGAACATTTTTATTACGTTTCAGTAGAGAAATACATGTGAAATATGGTTAAGAAGGTTTTTTCACTTCGCCTAGGTGGAACCTAAACATCAAAGTGATTAACATAACCCATTTGGTACAAATGACTTTCAAATCTTGATTTGGATATTTTGAGTATGTCAGCTATCTCCTACTTGATGTAACACTGATTCTTCTCAGTTAATGTCTCTATTTGATTATTATCAACTTCAACTGGTCTACCTGACCATGGAGCATTGTCTAGCAAGAAATCTCCAGCACAAAACTGCACAAACCACTTTTGTCTTGTTTGATGAGTCACAATACCTTCTCCATACACTGCACAAATCTATTTTTGTGTATTAGTTGCATTTTTACCTTTGTTGAAATAATAAGGCATAACATGTCAAAACTGATGCTTTTTTCTTCCATCTTCAATATTAAAATTGCCACACAAAAATTCACCGATTTTGATGTTTTTTTAAAATGGATGCTGATATGACAGCTGTCACAATAAAATCTAATAAACTGGTTTCGAATGACATTAAAGACAACTAAAGCACTACTAGAGCCATTTTATGGGAAAAAAACAAATGAACCTTTTGGCCAACCCAATATAAAATAGATAACAACAAGGATGTACTCTGTAGTACAGGGAACTATACTCAGTATTTTGTAATAACCTATCAGGGGAAAGAATCTGGAAAAGAATTTATAACTGCATCACTCTGCTGTATACCTGAAACTAACATGATATTATAAATCAACCATGCCTCAATACAGAATTATAAAGTAAAAAAATTATATAAAGATATTTACATTAATTGTACCAATGCCTATTTCCTTGTGTTAAGACTATACTATAGTTATATAAGATATAACCATTAGGGGAAACATAAAGAATACAATTGTTCTAAATCCCTGAATCTTAATCATGTCATATAAAAAATTTTTAAGTATATATGCAAACCAAAACCATCTGTAAAAATTTTCTTCTAAAAAGGTAAGCCAGACCTGGAGAGGAAACATTTTCAAAACATGTATCTGGTAAGATCTGAACTCCTTCAACTCAACAATAAGACTCAAACCAAAAAACAAAATGAAAAAAAATGGGCAAAAGATTTGATAAAACACTTCATTAAAGGAGATTATGAATGGTTAAAAAGCACATGAAAAGAAGTTCAACATTGTTAATTACCAGAGAAATGCAAATTAAAATCCAATAAGATGCAATTAGATGCAACTAGACATTAACTACAATGGTTAAAAATAGTAAGACTTACCAAACCAAATGCTGGTAACCAAACAGCAATGGAACTCTTAGGCATTGCTTATAGGCATGAAAAACAGTAGACCCAATGGGGAAACATCTGGAACTTTCAGAATAAGTTACATATAAATTTACCAGAAGGCTAGGTAAGCCCACTCCTAGGTATTTACATAAGAAATAAAAACATATTGACACAAAGACTTATATGTGAATGTTCATAGAAGCTTTATTCATAACAGCTCCAAACTGGAAAAACACCCATGAAGCCATGAGCTGAAAGAATAACAAACTGTAGTATATGCACACAAAAGAATTCTACTCAGGATAAAAAGAATAAACTGGCGATACACACACAGGAGTCTCAAAAGCATCATGCTAAATGTGGAAGTCAGACAAAAGATACTATATATAAATTCATTTATATAAGATTCAAAACAAGGAAAAAGTATTGACTAGAAAATAGATCAGTGATTGGTTGGCATCTGAGAAGAGGTATGAGAGGAAGGGACTCACTGTAAAGGGTACAAGGAATTTTGGGGGGATGATGAAGATATTCCAAGCCATGACTCTGATGATGGTAATCTACTGCATAACCTTTTTAACTTATTGATTTGTACAATAAAGTGCTGAATTTTATTTTTCATTTAATATTCCTCAATAAAAGTAATTAATATTTTTAAAAAGAAAAAACTGAATCTGCATTCTTGAGGAAGTTGCATGGTAAGGTCTGCTCACCCACTGAGACGAGGTGGCTGTAGTTCTCCAGCATTACATCTCTGTACAGGGTCCTCTGAGCAGAGTCCATCTGATGCCACTCTTCCTGGGTGAATTCCACAGTCACATCCTTGAATGACACTGATGCCTGAAACAATATATTTCTACTCAATCTGAGGGTTCAGAATCAGGACGTAGAAAATATTTTTGAAAACTAACTCATACTATATTTTCTGTTTATGTTTTAATGATTATTTTATATTGGTCTATAGGTGATTTACAATATTCTATAAGTTTCAAGTGTACAGCAAAGAGATTTATATATATATATATGTGTATATATATATATATATACACACACACATATATTCTTTTTCAAATTCCTTTCTCATTTAGATTATGACAGAATACTGAGCAGAGTTCCCTGTGCTATACAGTAGGTCTTTGTTGGTTATCATTTTAAACATAGCAGTGTGTATATGTCAATTCCAAACTCCCAATTTATCCCTCCCTCCCCACCTTTCCATCCATGATGCTGCAAATGGCATTATTTCATTTTTTAATGGGTGAGTAACATTCCACTGTATATATGCACCACATCTATATAGATTCTTTGATGAAGATTTAGGCTGCTTCCAGGCTGTGGCTACTATAAACAGCACTGCAGTGAACACTGGGGTGAATGTATACTTTCAAACCATGGTTTTCTCCTAACATATGTTTAACTGTTTAGAGTTTAAAACAAAATGCTATAAAAGATGAGCAACTCTGCCTTTACACTAGAACAGGGTTTCTTCAATTTGGCACTACTGACACTCTGGACCAGATAAAGCTCTTTCTGTGGAAGACTGTCCTGTGTATTCCAGGATGTTTACCAGTATCCCTACTTCTACTAATCAGATATTAATAGCATCAACCAAAAATATCTTCAAATACTTGCAAATATCTCCTGGGAAGAAAAATCTCTCCTCATTAGTGGACAATATCTTCAGCAACAAAACAAACTACCCAATTTTAGGGATGATCTATCCTAAGGCAAAGCAACAGAGATAAAGAATGGGAATTAATCCTTAGAGGAAAAAATCTGGTCACTTTTTTTTTTTTTTTTTGTATAGCTATACAAAGAAATGCTCCACAACCAACTGATAGATACTGATGCCATACACAGAGACTGGAAAAATAAATAAGAACCAGAGGTTGGGTCACAGAGAGTAGATGTTATTCAACTGTACTCAAAACACCTGTGGAATTTACAAATAGAATTATTTCATGATTGGCTGCATGATCCTGGAATGAAGAAGGGAGGTCTAGAATGAAAAAAAGGATTTAGGAGACATCAGTCCTTAAGATGATAATTGAAGTCATTAGAGAAAAATGGTTGGTTCAGAAAGGATATAGAAATTTTAGGAAAGAAAATAATCAAGGAATAAATTCAAGGGAATACCAAAATTTAAAAGTACGGTATAAAGATAAGCCAGGAAGACTGAGAAATAAATTCTCAGTGGTAAAAAGAGAAAACAAAAATATTAAGAGTGAAGTGAAGTGAAGTTGCTTAGTCGTCTCCGACTCTTTGCGACCGCACTGACTGTAGCCTACAAGGCTCCTCTGTCCATGGAATTTTCCAGGCAAGAGTACTGGAGTGGGTTGCCATTTCCTTCTCCAGGGGATCTTCCTGACCCAGGGATCAAACCCAGGTCTTGTGCGTTGCAGGCAGACACTTTACTGTCTGAGCCACCAGGGAGAATTACAACAAAATATTGTTTCTCTAGTTTAAAGGAATAGACTAAACATACATACTTATATCTCCTGTCTCCAAAAACACATTCAGGTAAAATACAAAACTTTTAAAGTAATAAAAATATGACAAAAGAGGAATGCAGAAAACCCCCAGCACAAGGCCTGAATTTTGAAAAAATTCTGGAAGATAGAGGGTAAGGTAATACTAGATAAAAAAAAAAAAATTAGAACACTATTGCCCACAGTCTAATGCAAACATAGAAGTGGGCAAAAGGAGCAGTGCACTAGCGAGAGCCCAGAAAGATGTCTAAGCTTAAACTAGAGAAAGCGGATAGTAGGAAGAATAATAAACAGAATCACTTTCCTATTTAAATACAGATAACATCATTTAATGAGTGAACAAATGTGATTTGGATAAATAGATGGCCATCTGGAAAAGAGAGGTCTATATATCACATCACAGAGCAGGAAAAATTAAAATATATTCAAGATTTAAATGTGAAAAATAAAACCATATTCTAAAAGACTACAAAGAACAATTCTTTTATATCGTTATAGTGGGTAATGGCCAACAATGACTAAAAATCAACAAAGCATAAAAGAAAAAAATGCTAAATTCGACAATATAAAGATAAAATGTTTTCAAAAGACTCTGAATAGACAAAGCAATTTTGAAAAAGAAAATAGGACTGGGAGAGGGGATCAGGCTACCTGACTAGAGATCATACTACAAAGCTACAGTCATCAAAACAGTATGTTACTACCCCCACAAGAGACAACTCAAAACTTATGGGATGTAATAAAAGAAGTGTTAAGAGGAAAGTTTACAGAAATACAAGCCAACCTCAAGAAACAAGAAACATAAAATAAACAACCTAACCTTAGAATATAAAGCAATTAGAAAAAGAACAAAAAACCTGACGAAGTTAGTAGAAGGAAAGAAAGCATAGAGATCAGATGTTTTATTTATTTTGAAATAAATGGAAAAAGAGCAAAGTTCAATAAAACTGAAAGCTGGTTCTTTGAGACAATAAACCAAGTTGACAAGTACCCAGACTCATCAAAGAAACAGGGAGAAGACTCAAATCAACACAATTAGAAATGAAAAAGAAGAAGCTACAACAGACAATGCAGAAATACAAAGGATCATAAAAGACTACTACCAGGAGCAACTATGTGCCCAAAAAATGGACAAAATGCAAGAAATGGACACACTGTTACAAAAGTATAACCTTCCAAGACTGGACCAGGAAGAAACAGAAAATATGAACAGACCAATCACAAGCATCAAAGTCAAAACCATGATCAAAAATCTTCCAACAAACAAAAGCCCAGTGCCACACAGCCTCACAGGCAAATTCTATCAAACATTTAGAGAATAGTTAACACCCATCCTACTCAAATTTTTCCAAAAAATTGCAGGAGGAATACTCCCAAACTCATTCTATGAGGCCACTATCACCCTGACACCAAAATGAGACAA
This sequence comes from Capra hircus, assembly GCF_001704415.2. NCBI lineage: Eukaryota > Metazoa > Chordata > Mammalia > Artiodactyla > Bovidae > Capra > Capra hircus. The sequence continues at coordinate 83,286,168 of NC_030815.1, forward strand.
AGATGCCACAAAAAAAGAAAATCACAGGCCAATATCACTGATGAATATAGATGCAAAAATCCTCAAAAAAATTACAGCAAACAGAATCCAACAACACATTAAAAGGATCATATACCATGATCAGGTGGGGTTTATCCCAGGGCTATAAGGATTCTTGAATATACATAAGTCAGTAAATGTGATACACCATATTAACAAATTGAGAAATAAAAACCATAGATCATCTCAGTAGATGCAGAGAAAGCTTTTGACAAGATTCAACATCCATTTATGATAAACATTCTCCAGAAAACTGGCATAGAAAGAACCTACCTGAACATAATAAACGCCATATACAACAAACCCACACCAAACAACATTCTCAATGGGGAAAAACTAAACGCATTTCCTCTAAGGTCAGGAACATGACATGGGCGCCCACTCTTGCCACTGAAGCTTACGGTGAATGCTGTCAGATTTGTGATCTCTAAAAAGATTTAGCTTCAGGACCAAGGACCAGACTTGATCACTCAAAAGAGCTTTTCTGTAGCAGTTTTATTAAAGTAAGAAAAGGGACAGAGAAAGCCTCTGACATAGACATCAGAAGGGGGATGGAGAATGCCCCCCTTGCTAGTGTTAGTTATTAATTATAATAACTTTTAAAAGTAGTTATTAACAATAAGTCAAAAGAATGTCTCAAGGTTGTAAAGATCTTACTAGACCCACTCCCATAATTTACATTTTAAGATAACAGGGTTAGCCAGAAGGTTTTCAGGAAGGAGAAACTATCCTCAAGCAGGAGACATCGTTGTTATATAATCCTTTAGTTCAGTTCAGTCAGTCGTGTTTGGCTCTGCGACCCCATGAACCACAGCACGCCAGGCCTCCCTGTCCATCACCAACTCCCAGAGTTTACCCAAACTCATGTCCACTGAGTCGGTGATGCCATCCAACCATCTCATCCTCTGTTGTCCCCTTCTCCTCCTGCCCTCAATCTTTCCCAGCATCAGGGTCTTTTCAAATGAGTCAGCTCTTCTCATCAGGTGGCCAAAGTATTGGAGTTTCAACTTCAACATCAGTCCTTAGTACAGAGTTTAAACTGAGTTGTTTGTTGTGTAATCATCAGACTAAGGAATGTAGAGGGGAAAAAAAGATGTCCTTTCCTCCTCCTTGAGAATTCCAGACCCCTATCTCTGCTTTGAGAGCCCAAGACCCCTTTCTCCTCCTCAGAGACCCCAGACTTCGTATCAACCTGCCCAGGAATCGACTGTCTCACCACTACTATTCAATATAGATTTGGAAGTCCTCGCCATGGCAATCAGAAAGGAAAAAGAAATAAAAGGAATCCAGATTGAAAAACAAGAAGCAAAACTTTCACTATCTGCAGATGACAGGATACTAAACATAGAATACCCTAAAGATGCCACCAGAAAATTGCTAGAGCTAATCAACGAATTCAGTAATGTTGCAGGATACCAAACGATACACAAAAATCCCCTGTATCCGATGCCAACAATAAAAAATCAAAAAGGGAACTCAGAAAGTAAACAATCCCATTCATCCCTGAAACAAAAAGAATAAAATATCTAGGAATAAACCTACCTAAAGAAATGAAAGACACATATGCAAAAAACTATAAGATGTTGATGAAGGAGATCAAACAGATGGAGATATATACCATGTTCTTAAATTAGGAGAATCAATATTGTGAAAATTTGAGAATACTACCGAAAGTCATCTACATATTCAATGCAATCCCTATTCAATTACCAATGGAATTTTTCCAGAACTAGAACAAAAAGTTTTACACATTGTTTGGAAACCCAAAAGACCCCAAATAGGCAAAGCAATTGTGAGAAAGAAAAATGGAGATAGATGAATCAATCTTACTGACTTCAGACTATGTTACAAAGCTATACTCATCAAGACAATATGGTACTGGCACAAAAAGCAAAATACAGCTAAGCAGAATAGGATAGAAACCCCAGAAATAAACCCATGTACCCATGAGTACCTTATTTTTGAAAAAGGAGGGAGGAATATACAATGGAGAAAAGAGAGCCTCTTAGCTGGAAAAACTGGACAGCTACATGTAAGAGAATGAAATTAGAACACTTCCTAACAAACTCAAGTTGAATTAAAGACTTAAAGGTAGGGCCAGAAAATATACAGCTCTTAGAGGAAAACACAGACAGTACATTCCTTAACATAAATCACAACAAGATCCTCTTTGACCTCCTCCTAGAGCAATGGAAATAAAAACAAAAATAAACAAATGGAACTTTGTTAAACTTAAGTTTTTGCACAGCAAAGGAAACTGTAAAGATGAAAATACAGAAAATACAGAATGAAAATACAAAAAATACAGAATGAAAATACAAAAAATACAGAATGTCTCCCCTCAGTAGTTACAAAGTAACTGACAATTAATCTACAAAATACATAAACCATTCAATAGAAGGAAAACAAAACTGAATTTAAAAAATGACAAGACCTAAACAGACATTTCTCCAAAGACGACACAGAGATGGACAACAAACACGTGAAAAAAATGCTTAATGTCACTCATACTAGAGAAATGCAAATCAAAACTACAATGAGGTATCACCTCACACCAATAAGAATTGTCATCATCAAAAAATCTACCAACAATAAATGGTGGAGAGGATGTGGAGAAAGGGAACACTCCTGTACTACTGATGAGAATGTAAATTGGTACAGCCACTGCAGAGAACATCATGAAGATTCCTTAACCAACTAGGAATAAATTTACCATATGACCTAGCAACTCCATTACTGAGCATATAGCACGAAAACATGACAATTCTTCAAAAAGACGCACATCCCAATGTTCATACAACATTATTTACAATAGCCAGGACATGGCCGAGTAGAAGGATGTGCACCCTTCTCCTCCAGTGAGAACATCAAAATCACAACTACCAACTGAACAACCACTGACAAAAGGATATTGGAATCCACCAAAAAAAGGATAACCCACGTCCAAGGACAAAGGAGAAGTTACAACAAGATGGTAGGAGGGGCACAATCATGTTAAAATCAAACCCCAAACCTGCCAGAGACTCTTGGAGGGCATAAATAAAATCTTGTGTGCACCAGGACCCAGGGGAAAAATGCAGTGACCTCCACAAGAGACTGAGCCAGACCTGCCTCTGAGTGTTTCAGAGTCTCCTAAGAAGGTGTGGGTCAGCAGTGGCCTGCTGTGGGGACAGGAGTACTAGCAGCAGCAGTCTTGGGAGGTGCAACGTGTTGACATTAGCCCTAGCATAGAGCCTGGAGCCCTACCATAGAGCTGCCAGGTGGGTGATGCACAAACTGGAAAACAACTATAACAAAAAGGTTCTCAATGTGATTCAAAGGTTCAAGGCCCCTCATCAGACTTCCCAATCCGGGGATCTGATAAAGGGACCAGGAATCCCCAGGTGTGAAGGTCACTACAATTTGACTACAGAACAATTTCCAGAGGACTAGGGAAACAAGCTGGTTTTAGAAAAAGCAGAGGAACCAGAGATCAAATTGCCAACATCTGCTGGATCATCGAAAAAGCAAAAGAGTTCCTGAAAAACATTTATTTCTGCTTTATTGACTAGGCCAAAGCCTTTGTGTGGATCACAATAAACTGTGGAAAATTCTGAAAGAGATGGGAATACCAGACCACCTGACCTGCCTCTTGAGAAACCTGTATGCAGGTCAGGAAGCAACAGTTAGAACTGGACATGGGGAAAAAAAAAAAAAAGAGAACTGGACATGGAACAACAGACTGTTTCCAAATAGGAAAGGGAGCACGTCAAGGCTGTATATTGTCACCCTGCTTATTTAACTTATATGCAGAGTACAACATGAGAAGTGCTGGACTGGAAGAAGCACAAGCTGGAATCAAGATTGCCGGGAGAAATATCAATAACCTCAGATATGCAGATGATACCACCCTTATGGCAGAAAGTGAAGAAGAACTAAAGAGCCTCTTGATAAAAGTGAAAGAGGAGAGCGAAAATGTTGGCTTAAAGCTTAACATTTAGAAAACGAAGATCACGGCATCCGGTCCCATCACTTCATGCCAAATAGATGGGGAAACAGTGGAAACAGTGGCTGACTTTATTTTTCTGGGCTCCAAAATCACTGCAGATGGTGACTGCAGCCATGAAATTAAAACGTGCTTACTCCTTGGAAGGAAATTTATGACCAACCTAGACAACATATTAAAAAGCAGAGACATTACTTTGCCAACAAACGTCTGTCTAGTCAAGGCTATGGTTTTTCCAGTAGTCATGTATGGATGTGAGAGTTGGACTATAAAGAAACCTGAGCGCTGAAGAATTGATGCTTTTGAACTGTGGTGTTGGAGAAGACTCTTGAGAGTCCCTTGGACTGCAAGGAGATTCAGTCAGTCCATTCTAAAGGAGATCAGTCCTGGGTGTTCATTGCAAGGACTGATATTTAAGCTGAAACTCCAATACTTTGGCCACCTGATGTGAAAAGCTGACTCATTTGAAAAGATCCTGATGCTGGGAAAGATTGAGGGAAAGAAGAGAAGGGGACAACAGAGGATGAGATGGTTGTATGGCATCACTGACTCAATGGACATGGCTTTGGGTGAACTCTGGGAGTTGGTGATGGACAGGGAGGCCTGGTGTGCTGCAGTTCATGGAGTTGCAAAGAGTCGGAAACGAATGAGAAACTGAACTGAACTGAACTGAGGGAAACAGAGACTCTTGGAAGGCACAAAGAAAACCTTGTGTGCAACAGGACTCAGGGGAAAGGAGGAATGACCCAACAAGAGACTGAAACAGACTTGCCTGTGAGTGTGTGGGAGTCTCCTGTGGAGGTGTAGGTTGACAGTAGCCTGCCACAGGGTCAAGTGCATTGGCAGCAGCAGTCCTGCTAGGTGCAGTGTGTTGGCCTAAGTCCTCTTGGAGGAGGTCGACATTAGCACTACCATAGAAAATGCAGACTCCAGGATGGCTCCATCTCAGGCCAAACTACAGGGAGGGAGCTCAACCCCACCCATGAACAGAAAACTGCTTTAAAGATTTACTGAGCAGAGTCCTGCCCACCAGAGCAAGATCCAGTTATCCTCACAGCCATTCCCTCCCATCAGAAGCTTGCACAGACCTCTTATCCTCATCCATCAGAGGGTAGACAGAAGAAGCAAGAACTGCAATCCCATGGCCTCCAGAATGAAAACCACAGTCACAGAAAACTAACCAAAATGATAACGTCAATTACAGCCTTGTAACTCAATGTAACTCAATGAAACTATGAGCTGTGCCATTCTGGGCCACCCAAGACAGATGGTTCATGGTGGAGAGTTTTGACAAAATGAGGTCACTGGAGAAGGGAATGTCAAACTACTTCATTTTTCTTGCTTTGAGAACACCATGAACACTATGAAATGGCAAAAAGACATGAAACTGGAAGATAAGCCCGCAGGTTGGTAGATGTCCAATATACTACTAGAGAAGAGTGAAGAAATAGCTCCAGAAAGAGTGAAGAGGCTGAGCCAAAGTGAAAACAATGCTCAGTTGTGGATGTATCTGGTGGTGAAAGTAAAGTCCAGTGTTGTTAAGCACAATAATACAGAGGAACCTGAATGTTAGGTCTATGAATCAAGGTAAAGTGGATGTGGTTAAAGAGCAGATGGCAAGAGTGAACATCAATATTTTAGGAAGGGAATGGGTGAATTTAATTCAGATGACAATTAAATCTACTATTGTGGACAATAATCCCTCAGAAGGAATGGAGTAGCACTCATAGTCAACGGAAGAGTCTGAAATGCAGTACTTGGGTGCAATCTCAAAGATGACAGAATGATCTAGGTTCAATTCCAAGGCAAATCATTCAACATCACAGTAATACAAGTCTATGCCCCCCAAAATAATGCCAAAGAAGTTGAAGCCAAACAGTTCTATGAAGACCTACAAGACATTTTAGAACCAACACCAAAAAGAGATGTCCTTTTCATCGTAGGGGATTGGAATGCAAAAGTAGGAAGTCAAGAAACACCTGGAGTAACAGGCTTCTCCAACACCACAGTTCAAAAGCATCAATTCTTCGGTGCTCAGCCTTCTTCACAGTCCAACTCTCACATCCATACATGCCTACTGGAAAAACCATAGCCTTGACTAGACGGACCTTAGTCGGCAAAGTAATGTCTCTGCTTTTGAATATGCTATCTAGGTTGATCATAGCTTTCCTTCCAAGGAGTAAGCTTCTTTTAATTTCATGGCTGCAGTCACCATCTGCAGTGATTTTGGAGCCCCCCAAAATAAAGTCTGACACTGTTTCCACTGTTTCCCCATCTATTTGCCATGAAGTGATGGGACCAGATGCCATGATCTTCGTTTTCTGAATGTTGAGCTTTAAGCCAACTTTTTCACTCTCCTCTTTCAAACTTAGACAGTGTACTAAAAAGCAGAGACATCAATTTGCCAACAAATGTCCGTATAGCCAAAGCTATGGTTTTTTTCCAGTAGTCATATTCGGATGTGAGAGTTGGACCATAAAGAGCACTGAGCACCAAAGAACTGATGCTTTCAAACTGTGGTGCTGGAGAAGACTCTTGAGAGTCCCTTGGACAGTAAGGAGATCAAACCAGTCAACCCTAAAGGAAATCAACCCTGAATATTTATTGGAAGGACTGATGCTGAAGCTGAGGCTCCAATAATTTGGCCACCTGATGCAAAGAACCAACACACTGGAAAAGACTGTGATGCTGGGAAAGACCAAAGAAAGGAGGAGAAGGGGGCAAAAGAGGATGAGGTTGTTGGATGACATCACTGACTCAGTGGACATGAGTTTGAGCAAAACTCCAAAAGATAGTAAAGCACAAAGGAGGCTGGCATGCTGCAGTCCATGGACTCACAAATAGCCAGACACAACTTACTGACTGAACACCACCAACAGTACATGGAAGCAACCTAGATATCCATCACCAGATGAATCAAGAAAGATGATGTGATATATATACAATGGAATATTAGTCAGCCTAAAGAGGAACAAATTTTATACAGTTGTAGTGAGGTGATTGAACCTAGAGCCTGTTATACAGAATGAAATACATCTGAAACATAAAAACAAATAATGCATCTATATGGTTTCTAGATAAATAGTACAGTTCTACTATACAGCAGTAGAGAACGGACTCATGGACACTCATGGTCACTGCTTCCACTGTTTCCCCTTCTATTTGTCATGAAGTGATGGGACTAGATACTATGATCTTAGTTTTTTGAATGTTGAGTTTCAAGCCAGTTTTTTCACCTTCCACTTTCACCCTCATCATGAGTCTCTTTAGTTCCTCTTCACATTCTACCATTAGAGTGGCATCATCTGCATATCTGAGGTTGTTGATATTTCTCCTAGCAATGTTGACTGCTGGATTCATCCAGCCTGGAGTTCTTAATGGCTTGGATAACCACAATGGTGTGGTCACTAACCTAGAGCAGGACATCCTGGACTATGAAGTCAAGTGGGCCTTTGGAAGCATTACTACAAACAAAGCTAGTGGAGGTGACAGAATTCCAGCTGAGCTATTTCAAATCCTAAAAAATGATGCTGTTAAAGCACTGTACCTAGTGTATCAGCAAATTTGGAAATCTCAGCAGTGGCCACAGGACTGGAAAACGTGTCACTCCAATCCCAAAGAAGAGCAGTGCCAAAGAACGTTCAAACTAACATACAGCTGCACTCATTTCACGTGGTAACAAGGTCATGTTCAAAATCCTTCAAGCTAGGCTTCAGCAAGATGTGATGCTAAATACAGCCTGTACATCTGTATTTTCTTGATTCACGTATTGCTGAAGCCTAGCTTGGAGAATAACTGCTTTACAATATTGTGTTGGGTTCTGCCATACAACAACATGAAAGCAGCTATATGTATACATATGTCCTCGCCCTCTTGAACCTCCCCTCCAAGCCCCCACCCCATCCAACCTCTCTAGGTTATTACAGACTACTGCACTGAGCTCCCAATGTTATACAGCAACTTCCCATTAGCTTTCTATTTTATATATGGTGATGTATATGTTTCAATGCTATTCTCTCAATTAGTCCCTTCCTCCCCTCCCCTCACTGTGTCCAAAATCTGTTCTCTAAGTCTACATTTCAATTCCTGCCTCGCAAATAGGTTCATCAGTACCAGTTTTCTAGATTTCATATATATGTGTTAAAGTATATTTTTTACTTTCTCACTTATTTCACTCTGTATAACAGGCTCCAGGTCCATCCACCTCACAAGAACTGACTTAAATGTATTCCTTTTTATGGCTGAGTAGTATCCCATTGTATATATGTATCACAACTTCTTTATGCATTAATTTGTCAATGGACATTTAGGCTGCTTCAGTGTTCTAGCTATTGTAAATAGTGCTGCATTGAACACTGGGATGGGCAGAAGACTGAAACAGCCATTTCTCCAAAGAAGACATACAGATGGCCAACAACACCATGACAAGATGCTCAAGACAGCTCATTACTAGAGAAATGAAAATCAAAACTAAAATGAGTATCACTTCACACCTCAGAATGGCCATCATCGAAAAATCCCCAAACAATAAATGCAGGAGAGGGTGTGGAGAAAAAGTTACCCTCTTTCACTGCTGGTGAGAATGCAAACTGTTACATCCACGATGGAGAACAGTTTGGAGATTCCCTAAAAAAAACTAGGAATAAAATGACCATATATCTGGCAATCCCACTACTAGGCAAGTATCCTGAGAAAATCATAACTGAAAAAGACCTTTATTGTATGGTTCTGAATATTCTTCCTTCTTAATCTCTTCTACTTCTGTTAGGTCCTTACCATATCTGTCCTTTATCATGCCCATTCTTGCATGAAATGTTCCCTTGACATCTCCAATTTTATTTAGAGACCTCTGCTGCTGCTGCTGCTGCTAAGTCACTTCAGTTGTTTCTGACTCTGTGTGACCCCACTAGCCTTCCCCATTTTATTGTTTTCTTCTATTTCTTTGGATTGTTCATTTAAGAAGACCTCCTTATCTCTCCTTGATATTCTCTGGAACTCTAAATTCAGCTGGGTATATCTTTCCCTTTTTTCCTTGCCTTTTGCTTCTCTTTCCTCAGCTATTTGTAAAACCTCCTCAAATACCACTTTGCCTTCTTATATTTCTTTTTCTTTGGGATAGTTTTGGTCACTGTAACACTACAATTTCATGAACCTCTGTCCACAGTTCTTCAGGTATTCTGTCTACCAAATCTAATCCCCTGAATCTATTCATCACCTCCATAGTATAATCGTAAGGGATGTAATTTAGGTCATACCCGAATGGCCTAGTGGTTTTCTCTAATTCCTTCAATTTGAGCCTGAACTTTGCAATAAGGAGCTGATGATCTGAGCCACAGTCAGCTCCAGGTCTTATTTTAACTGACTGTATAGAGCTTCTCCATCTTTTACTGCAAAGGACATAATCAATCTGAAATCGGTACTGACCATCTGGTGATGTCCATGTGTAGAGTCATCTCTTGCTCTTCCCCAGTAGCATAGTGGACACCTTCTGACCTGGGAGGCTCATTTTTGGTGTCGTATCTTTTTGCCTTTTCATACTTTCCATGGGTTCTCCAGGCAAGAATACTGATGTGCGTTGACATTTCCTTTCCCGGTGGAACACATTTTGTCAGAACTCGTTAATATGACCCGTCCGTCTTGTGTGGCCCTGCATTGCCACCCATAGCTTCACTGAGGTATGCAAGCCCCTTCTCTATGAAAAAGCTGCAATCTATGATGGGATTATTAAAGCAGTTATCCTCCAATTAAAAAATATGTTAAAAAATAAATAGGAAAAAAAACAAAATGACATTGGCACAAAAACAGACATACAGATTAATGAACAGGATAGAAAACCCAGAAATAAACCCAAACACTTACGGTCAATTAATCTACAACAAAGGAGGCAAGATTATACAATGGAGAAAAGAGAGTCTCTTCTTCAACCAGTGGTACTGGGAAAACTGAACAGCTACATGTAGAGTAATGAACTAACACTACATAGAAAAATAAATGGATAAAAATCCTAAATGTAACACTGGATATAAAAATGCTAGAGGAAAATACAGGTGGAACACTCTTTGACATAAGTCGCAGCAATATTTTTCTGGATCTATCTCCTGCAGTAATTTAAATAAAAACAAAAATAAACAAGTGGGACCTAAATTGAATGGAACAGCTTCTGCACAGCAAAGGAAAATATAAACAAAATGGAAGACAACCTACAGATGGGGAGAAAATATCTGGAAATGATGCTACCAACAAGGGATTACTCTCTAAAATATACAAAAACAGCTCATATAACTCGTACAACTAAATAACAAAAGAACAGCTCATACAACTAAATAACAAAACAAATCAAGTAACCCAATCAAAAACTGGGCAGAAGACTTAAATGGACATTTCTCCAAAGAAGACATACAGATGGCTAATAGGCATATGAAAAGATGCTCAGTACCACTAATTATTAGACAAATGCAAATCAAAAGTACAATGAGGTATCACCTCACACCAGTCAGAATGGCCATCATCAAAACATTTACCAGTAACAAATGCTGGAGAGTGTGTGGAGAAAAGAAAACCCTCCTACATAGCTGGTGGGAATGTAAATTGGTGCAGTCACCATGGAGAACATTATGGAAGGTCCTTAAAATAACTAAGAATAGAGTTACCATATGATTCAGTGATCCCACTCCTAAGTATATATCTGGAGAAAACCATACTTTGAAAATGCATGCACCCCAATATTTACCACAGCACTATTTATAATAACCATTCAATATCATGGTAATACAACTCTAGGCCCCAACCAGTAATGCTGAAGAAGCTGAAGTTGAACAGTTCTATGAAGACCTACAAGACATTTTAGAACTAATACCCAAAAAAGATGTCCTTTTCATTATAGGGGACTGGAATGCAAAAGGAAGAAGTCAAGAAACACCTGGAGTAACAGGCAAATTTGGCCTCAGAGTACAGAATGAAGCAGGGCAAAGGCTAATAAGAGTTTTGCCAAGAGACGCACTGGTCATAGCAAACACCCTCTTCCAACAACACAAGAGAAGACTCTACACATGGACATCACCAGATGGTCAACACCGAAATCAGATTGATTATATTCTTTGCAGCCAAAGAAGGAGAAGCTCTATCCAGTCACAAAAACAAGACCAGGAGCTGACTGTAGCTCAGATCATGAACTCCTTACTGCAAAATTCAGACTTAAATTGAAGAAAGTAGGGAAAACCACTAGACCATTCAGGTATGACCTAAATCAAATCTCTTATGATTATACAGTGGAAGTGAGAAATAGATTTAAGGGACTAGATCTGATACAGAGTGCCAGATGAACTATGGACAGAGGTTTGTGACACTGTACAGGAGATAGGGATCAACACCATCTCCAGGAAAAAGAAATGCAAAAAAGCAAAATAGCTGTCTGAGGAGGCTTTACAAATAGCTGTGAAAAGAAGGGAAGCCAAAAGAAAAGGAGAAAAGGAAAGATGTACCCATTTGAATGCAGAGTTCCAAAGAATAGCAAGGAGAGATAAGAAAGCCTTCCTCAGCAATCAGTGCAAAGAAATAGAGGGAAACAGCAGAATGGGAAAGACTGGAGACCTCTTCAAGATAATCAGAGATAACAAGGGAGCATTTCATGCAAAGATGGGCTCAATAAAGGACAGAAATGGTAGGGACCTAACAGAAGCAGAAGATATTAAGAAGAGGTGTACTGTACAAAAAAGATCTTCACGACCCAGATAATCACGATGGTGTGATCACTCATCTAGAGCCAGACATCCTGGAACGTGAAGTCAAGTGGGCCTTAGGAAGCATCACTACGAACAAAGCTAGTGGAGGTGATGGAATTCCAAATCTTAAAAGATGATGCTGTGAAAGTGCTGCACGCAATATGTCACTAAATTTGGAAAACTCAGCAGTGGCCACAGGATTGGAAAAGGTCAGTTTTCATTCCAATCCCAAAGAAAGGCAATGCCAAAGAATGCTCAAACTACCACACAATTGCACTCATCTCACACGCTAGTATAGCAACGCTCAAAATTCTCCAAGCCAGGCTTCAGCAATATGTGAACCTTGAACTTCCAGATGCTCAAGCTGGTTTTAGAAAAGGCAGAGGAACCAGAGACCAAATTGCCAACATCCTTTAGATCATCGAGAAAGCAAGAGAGTTCCAGAAAAACATCTATTTCTGTTTTATTGACTACGCCAAAGCCTTTGATTGTGTGGATCACAATAAACTGTGGAAAATTCTGAAAGAGGTGGGAATACCAGACCACCTGACCTGCCTCTTGAGAAACTTGTATGCAGGTCAGGAAGCAACAGTTAGAACTGGACATGGAACAACAGACTGGTCCCAAATAGGAAAAGGAGTACGTCAAGGCTGTATATTGTCACCCTGCTTATTTAACTTATATGCAGAGTCCAACATGAGAAATGCTTGGCTGGAGGAAGCACAAGCTGGAATCAAGATTGCTGGGAGAAATATCAATAACTTCTGATTTGCAGATGACACCACCCTTATGGCAGAAAGTGAAGAGAACTAAAGAGCCTCCTGATGAAAGTGAAAGAGGAGAGTGAAAAAGTTGGTTAAAAGCTCAATATTCAGAAAACTAAGATCATGGCATCCGGTCCCATCACTCCATGGGAAATAGATGGGGAAACAGTGGAAACAGTGGCTGACTTTATTTTGGGGGGCTCCAAAATCACTGCAGATGATGATTGCAGCCATGAAATTAAAAGATACTTACTCCTTGGAAGGAAAATTATGACCAACCTAGAGAGCATATTAAAGAGCAGAGACATTACTTTGTCAACAAAGGTCCGTCTAGTCAAGGCTATGGTTTTCCCAGTGGTCATGTATGGATGTGACAGTTGCACTGTAAAGAAAGCTGAGCACCAAAGAATTGATGCTTTTGAACTGTGGTGTGGGAGAAGACTCTTGAGAGTCCCTTGTTTTGAAAGGAGATCCAACCAGTCCATCCTAAAGGAGATCAGTCCCGGGTGTTCATTGGAAGGACTAATGTTGAAGCTGAACCTCCAATACTTCGGCTACCTGATGTGAAGAGCTGACTGATGTGAAAGACCCTGATTCTGGGAAAGACTGAGGGCAGGAGGAGAAGGGGACAACAGGATGAGATGGCTGAATGGCATCACCAACTCAATGGACATGAGTCTGAGTAAACTCTAGGAGTTTCTGATGGACAGGGAGGCCTGGGATACTCGGTTCATAGCATCACAAAGAGTTGGACACAACTGAGCAACTGAACTGAACTGAACGGATTTATAGTAGCCAAGACATGGAAACAACCTAAATGTTCCTCCACAGTAAAATGGATAAAGTTATACATATACACAAAAGCAGACATACATGCATACATACAATGGAATACTGTTCTGCCACAAAAAAGAAATTACGTCATTTGCAAAAACATGGATGAATCCAGAGATTATCATATTAAGTGAAGTAAGCAAAAGAGAAAGGGACAAATATAGGATATCATTTACATGTAGAATCTAAAAAGATACCAATGAACTTATTTGCAAAAGAGAAATAAACTCAAAGACATAAAAAACAACTTATGGTTACCAAACAGAAAAAGGTGGGAGAGATAAAATAGGAGTTTGGGATTAACATATGGACATCACTATATATAAAATAGATAACCAACAAGGACTGACTGTATAGCATAGGAAACTATACTCATTATCTTGTATTAACCTTTAATGGAAAAGAATCTCAAAAAGAATATATACACTGTATAAACATATACATGTGTGTTTGTGTACAAATATGTGTGTGAGTATATTTGTATAACTGAGTAATTTTGCTATATACCTGAAACTAACACAACATTGTAAATCAACTATATTTCAATAAATATTTTTCAAATGCCCAAACAATTCACCACAGTTAAAAACAAAAATAAAAATAAAAAGCATGAGCAGAGAAAAAATAAAAAAAACTCGGAAAATAGTGCAATTTATATTGCAAAAAAAATGGCTATAAGGATATGCTGGATATAGTAATTAAAAATTAGCACATCAACAGGAAAATGGATAAGAAATAAACAGTTCAATAAAAAAGAAATATAGATGAATTACAAACAAAAAAGATGTTCCACCTCACTTATGAGAAGAAGAAAGCTTGTAAAACTAAATTTTAGTTATCATTTTTTAATCACATTTGTAAAAATGCAAAAAGTTTGACAACATACTCTATTTGTAAGGTTGTGGAGAAGAAACACACCCTCTTAGACTGTTGGCTCTTACCTAAGGTACCTCCAGAATCCGACTACTTCTTGTAAATAACTCTCTTACGGTCATCATCCCTTACTAGGATTACAGAAATAGCTTCCTATATTGTTCCTGCTTTCACTACTACACCACTAGAGTCTTATCTTCAAACACAGACTTTTCTTTTAAACTGTAAAAACTGTAAGTCAGAACTATGATTTTGACTCAAAAGAATAAAAATGAAAAACTTGGGACTTCCCTGGAGACTCAGTGGTTCAGATTTTACCTTTCAATGCAGGGGGTCTGGTCAGGGAGCAAAGATCCCACATAACTCATGGCTAAAAACCCAAAATACAAAACAGAAGCAATACTGTAAGAAATTTAATAAAGACTTGAAAAAGGTGGCCAAGGCAAAAAAAAAAAAAAACTTAATAAAAAAGAAAAGCCTCTGAATCCCCCAGTGAGAGAGATAATGTGCTCATGAATTGGAAGACTCATTTTGAACAAGATGCCAATTCTCCGCTATATTACAGATTCTATAGAGTTGATTTCTATCAAAATCTCAGCAGGTTTTCCTGAGATCAACAAGCTGATTTTCAAAACTTTCTATAGAGAAGCAAAGAACTTTGAATCTCTAAGACACTCTTTAAAAAAGTAGGAAGACACGTTATTTATTTCAACAGTTACTGTAAAGAGACACTCATCAAGAAAATGTGGTATTAGCAAAAGGATTTAAGATCATCAGAAATGAACAGAGTCCACAAAGATACAAAAAGTAGACTTGTGGTTGCCAAGTGGGAGCAGAGGCAGGGGAGGGAAGAACTGGGAGTCTGGGATTAACAGATGCAAACTATTATATATATGACAGATAAACAACAAAGTCACTGTGTAGCACAGGGAACTATATTCTATATCCTGTGATAAACTATAATGGAACAAAATATAAAAAAGAATGTACTAAATATATATATATATACACACACACACATATATATATTCAACTTAGTCAATTTGTCATGCAGCAGAAATTTGTAAATCAACTATACTTCAATAAAAATATTTAGAAAATAAAAAAGAAGTAAACAGAATCCAGAAACAGACCCACACGTAGGATGATAGTTGATTTCCCTCAGAAGTGCTAATGCAATTCAATGGAGAAAGCATATTCTTGTCAACAAATGGTGCTGACAGGTACGTACCCAAAGGTAAAAATCACAAACAAGGCAAGTGTATGTTCTTCTACTCACAATATTTAGATTCCACTGCTAGCACAGAATACTAAGACCCTCAGACATAGAAATTCTTAGCTTTAGATCGGGCCTAATAGAACATACCTTGCCCTTTCCTGATTGGCAACAATTATACTGAAATAAAATTTTAAAGCTGATCAAAAAGGAAATTACTGATTAAGAAACAAATACTTTGAAATCCTAACAGAACATTATAAACAAGCTCATAAAAACACATTTAAATAAAAATGAACAATTTTCTACGAAAATGTAATGATGAAAGAAAAAAGTACAAATCCAGCAAAGACTTATGACCAATAAATATTGAAAATCTTCATGCAAAAAGTCTTCATGAGGCCCTAATTCATAGGTGAGAGTCACAAAACCTACACAACACAATTTTCTCATCTAAAATATTATTAAAGGAGCAGGAAAATGTCCCATTTCCTTTCATGAGATTATGACCATGCCATGATACCATAATTGGACACAGAAACAAGAAAGTATGTGTAACTCAACTTGTGAATACAAAAATAAAAATCCTAAAAAAGTCCTAGGAAAACATGTAAGCAACTTACCAAACTTATTAGCAATTAAGATCTACACAGGGGTTTTAGTACACTGCAGCTGCTGCTGCTAAGTCGCTTCAGTCGTGTCTGACTCTGTGCCACCCCATAGACAGCAGCCCACCAGGCTCCCCCGTCCCTGGGATTCTCCAGGCAAAACCACGAGTGGGTTGCCATTTCCTTCTCCGATGCGTGAAAGTGAAAAGTGAAAGTGAAGTCGCTCAGTCATGTCCGACTCTTAGTGACCCCGTGGACTGCAGCCTACCAGGCTCCTCCATCCATGGGATTGTCCAGGCAAGAGTACTGGAGTGGGTTGCCATTGGCTTCTCCGTTTAGTACACTAGAAAATCTATTATACTGTTTACAGTATTTATAAAGGAAATAAGCTATAGTTTTTCTCCAATAGATAACAAAATGTGTGTGTGTGTGTGTTAGTTATTCAGTCGTGTCCAACTCTTTGCAATCCCATGGACTGTAGCCTGCCAGGATACCCTGTCCATGGAATTCTCCAGCAACAATACTGGAGTGGATAGCCATTCCCTTCTCCAGGGGATCTTCTCAACCCAGGGATCAAACCTGGGTCTCCTGCATTTCAGGCAGGTTGTTTAATCAACAGAATTTAATAGGCATTCATGACTAATATAAAATCTTAGCAAACTGGTTCCTGGAAGTAACCTACTTACCCCGACAAAGGTTACCTATCAAAGGCTGACAGCAAACATCACAGTGAATAGTAAGACAGTGTATATATTATCCCTCAAGATTGACGATCTATTTCTGTTTTTCCTCTTCCATTAATACATGTATGCTTCTTAGACTTACAAATCCAGTACAATGCAGAATGGGGAAAGCATAAAGAGCTCACCTGAATTATGTTCATTTTCTGCTTTTGGGAGAGTAGAGAATTGTGGTTCAGCTGAGAGGACAGAAAGAAGATGGATGTCATGAGATTTAACCTGTCGTATAGCTCCCAGATTCACCTCCCCAAATCTCAGCACCCCAACTGGGGATCATCTTCCTTATCTTCCTCACCCTCCTCTGGGCCTTGAAAAGGCATGAGAGGGATCATGCACAGGTGGCACCACCCCTCTGTGTGTAACTCTGAGATGACCATGAGGATTACATCTGCGTTTTCTTACCAAGTGAATGTAAACTTTTCTCAACTGTTTAAAAATAATGCATGTGTCCTTCTAACACAAATAAATAAAAACAACAGATTAGTTTAACTAAATACACCAAAGAATAAGACACTATTCTTTCATTAAAACTAACTTAGCAGAAAAATACTCAGTATGTATCATTTATCTATTTTTCTTACTATTAATAATATTATTTACCCCCTGGTATAAACAATCTACAGAAAGCCTAGATAGGATGCTATAAGGCAAGAAATTTTAATTGCTTTAACTGTGATGTATTTGTTAAAAGGCCTTTTTGATAAGATGCTTTTGGTGACTAACCTATAAGTGCACTGTTCTCCTAATTCTTTTCTTGGACAAATTACTGAACCTTTCAGGTTCAATGTCTTTAAAGTTTTCAAGAGAGTTAAAATAGATGACCTTGGAAAGCCCTTCACATATCATCATCCTGGGATCCTGTGAGGTCAGGATGTCACGTGTCACATGTGATGGACACATGTGACCACAGCACAGCATCTGTAATATGTGGGGGCCATTTAAGGGGAGCAGAGACAGCATTTCCTCCCTCTGCTGGTTATTTCTTACCCCCAGCCCTGCCCTCACAAGCTCTCCAACAAAATGTCTCTTCCTGAGTAGCCTGCCCCTGGACCACCTCAGCTCACTTTGCTCTTCTCAGCAATGGCCCAAACTCCCCACGGTCAAGAGTTTGGTGGCTTCTGGAGGTGGCATCATCACCAAGACTGGCTCATTCTGAGCAGGGGGATTAAGAACAGCTTCTGATCTTGCAAGTTTAGGATCTACTCCTTTCTAGGCCCAGTCTGTCTCTGCTATGAGATTCTGGAGCGAGGTCTAAAGTCTTATGCATGCTCTCTTCCAGCTAAGACTCCCTTTTACAGAGATTCCCTGCTTCTAAACTCACAAGGATCACTTTATTTCAAGGTAAGTGGGATGTGGATCTAAGAAACAAATTCATTTTAGGAGCAAATGCCTAATTTTTGGAATTTATTATAATACTACATGTAAAAGAGACTTCCTGACAATGCAGAAGGGGCCAGGAACCTCTGTCTGCCCCAAGTGACAGGAAGAGACAGAATTCCCAGAACACATCTGACACATGGTAGGATCCCATCTACATTCACATTCCTTATATTTCTGGAAACTAGGGGCAGGCCACTTTATTTAGGGTTGTGAAGGCTACAATGATGGTTTTAGGCTGTTGTGATATTTAGATAAAGCCTGAGGTTGTAAGTAAAGCACACCTGCCCTTCAATCTGAATTCCCTCACCACTAACTTATGACCTGAGCACATCGATCCACCACCCTGAGCCTCCGTTTTTGTTAAAGTGGTTGTGAGGTTACATAAACCCGTCCAATGAAAAAGAATAAAGTGTCTTCCAACTATAATAGCACTGGAACTTATTCAGTGCTCATTATCTGGCACTTGTCTAAATACTTTGCAAGGGATGACTTAGGTCTAAGTTTCAAAACAACGCCATCAGTCATCATGAGTATAATTTTCACATGAGAAACTGGACTCTTATCCAGGTTCCTTCTGTAACCCTGCTTACAGGTGACAGACCTGGCATTTACCCAGGCCTTTCTGGCTCCAGAGCTAGCGTTCTCATTCCCGACCCATGGCCATCATCAGCGGTGTAAATTCACTCTCTCTCCTGTCGCCGACATGGATTTTTTCCCCCGTCAGGCTGCAGGCGGGGACAAATCCAAGGTCCCACACAACCAGGCCTAGACTGAACACCTGCTCTTAACCGGACCAACCCGACCTGCACTCTCGGAGCCCGAGGGCCCGGGTCACCCCTTACTGGCCTTCCCCAGGCTGAGGGCCCGCTCGGGCATGTACACCAGCGTTGGTGGGAGTGCGTTTCAAAGATTTTCCGCTCTCATCCCTAGCCACAAAGGCACCCCCTCCCCGCTGACCCCCCGCCCCCTCGCACTCTCACCCCAGGTGCGCACCCTTCACTTTCCGAGCAGAACCCCACGTTACGACACCGCTCCCCTAGAGTTCAGAGAAGACGAGTGAGGAGGCGGGGCTACGGCTGCACACGCGCGGAAGAAGCCCAGAATACTCTTCCCAGAGTGCTGCGCGGTGAAACAGACGGATTCAAGACTACATTTCCCATAGACCTCCGCGTCCACAGTGGTGGTGTCTCTGGAGGCTTTTATGCATTTTAGTGCAGTCCATGGGGTCGCGAAGAGTCGGACACGACTGAGCGACTTCACTTTCACTTTTCACTTTCATGCATTGAAGAAGGAAATGGCAACCCACTCCAGCGTACTTGCCTGGAGAATCCCAGGGACGGGGGAGCCTGGTGGGCTGCCGTCTATGGGGTCGCACAGAGTCGGACACGACTGAAGCGACTTAGCAGCAGAGCAGTGTCTTAAAAGTAACCTGCCCAGAATCTCAAAGATCCTGAAGAGAACAGGTTAAATTTTAACTTAACCGCCAAATGCGAGGGGTGGTCTTCTATTGGCTCCCGATTGAAATAGCAGTTTTTTCATTAATCATTTGGAGACAGATTGGGAAACTTGAATATGTGTTCAGTTCAGTCACTCAGTTGTGTCCTGACTCTTTGCGACCCCATGGACTGCAGCAGGCCAGGCTTCCCTGTCCATCACCAACTCCAGGAGCTTGCTCAAACTCATGTCCCTTGAATCAATGATACCATCCAACCATCTTATCCTCTGTCCTCCCTTTCTCCTCCTGCCTTCAATCTTTCCCAGCATCAGGGTCTTTTCAAATGAGTCAGTATTGGAGCTTCAGCTTCAGCATCAGTCCTTCCAATGAATATTCAGGACTGATTTCCTTTACGATTTTATCTCCTTGCAGTCCAAGGGACTCTCAAGAGTCTTCTTCAACACCTCAGTTCAAAATCATCAATTCTTTGGTGCTCAGCTTTTTTATAGTCCAACTCACATCCATACATGACTATTGGAAAAACCATAGCTTTAAGTATACCGACTTTTGTCAGTAAAGTAATGTCTCTGCTTTTTAATATGCTGTCTAGCCTGTTCATAGCTTTTCTTCCAAGGAGCAAGCATCTTTTAATATCATGGCTGCAGTCACCATCTGCAGTGATTTTAGGGCCCAAGAAAATAAAATCTCTCACTGTTTCCATTGTTTCCCCATCCATGTGTCATGAAATGACGGGACCAGATGCCAAGATCTTCATTTTTTGAGTGTTGACTTTTAAGCCAGCTTTTTCACTCTCCTTTTTCACCTACATCAAGAGGCTCTTTAGTTCCTCTTCACTTTCTGCCAATAAGGGTGGTGTCATCTACGTATCTGAGTTTATTGATATTTTCTTCCAGCAATCTTGATTCCAGCTTGTAATTCATCCAGCCTGGCATTTCACATGATGTGCTCTGCATATAAGTTTAATAAGCAGGGTGACAATACATACTCCTTTCCCAATTTGGAACCAGTCTGTTGTCCCATGTCTGGTTCTAACTGTTGCTTGGAGTCCTGCTTTAATACCTAACATTTATTCCATCACTATGTCTTTCACATTTTTTTAATACAAAGAAAAGAATAGGCATTCTTTTTCCATCAGTGCTCCCATTAAAACTCAAGGTTGCTAAAAGAAGTCAAGACACATTTTAGGAATAAGGCAAATAAGACATTTGAACATTGAGCACAGCAATACTATAAAAGAAAGTATTTGAGAAAAACAGAATTTATCTCAGGAAAGGGAAAAGAGGAATTTCAAAAATGATTAATGTATGAAAATGCACACAATCCAAAATAAGAAAATGATTATCAAGAAAAGCACTGGCAGTTCCATGGTCAAGACTCTGAGCTTCCTTGGGTTGGTTTCCTGGTCAGGTAACTAAGCTCCCACAACAGTGTGGCAAAAACAAAAATCATGTATTTATCAGAGATGACTCTGCTGCCACCTTAAGTAAACATCCTGGTTTGTTTTTAACCAAATTAAGTACATATGAGAATAATATTATAGGGACATCTTTTAACTAAATTACATATATTGTGCTTGTTAACATGTGCAATATGTTACTATATTAACTAAATAAGAACTAATATATTAATATATATTAATATTAACTAGATCCTAGTTAATATTAATACAAATTACTAGTAAATATTTATATATTTAAAGTTAATATATTAACTATATGTAATTTAGTTAATAAGGTCAATATTAATTGACATCAAACATATCATTTTTTCTATAACAATGATTTTTAAAGTTTGGTCCTATTCATAAGGTGAAAAAAGGAATACAGTCATCAAGAAGTTCGTGCAATCTACGCGAGCAGAGACATAAAGCTTCAGCAGCTTTCCTAGGAAATTCTCAGCCCGACCCATGCCTGGAACACCCTGCCCATGGTGCTCAGCCTCCTCAGTTCCCTGCTGCCAGGGTGGACACGGCTCTGGGCCAGCAGAGAGGGCAATGGGCACAGTTCAGCCGGCACTAACGGGCTCTTCCCTTGCTCCCCAGCCGCCACCGCCGCCGCTTCCTCTTGGCGTCCTCCGGCCTCGCTATGCCTCGTTCAGGGAATCCGCCTCAGTCCTGCGTCTGGGCGTGTTCTCCCGCCTTGCTTGGCCGGATCCAGAGGCGTCTTCCCGCCAGAGTGGATGTGCTAGTGCTGGACTGGGCGCGTCCTCACCTGCCCTACAGGAGTCTGTGGGCATGCTCCCACGCCTGGGTCTTGGTGTTGCAGAAACCAAGCACCACACTCGGGAGAGTTGGCGTAGATTATTACGCCAGCGGGCCCAAAGGAGTTTAACACTTTAAGCTCTGAACCCAGAACAAAAGGGTTACCGAGTTTTCATAGACAGACTATAGTGGGCAACACTAGCTGCTAATAGGCTCGTTTAAACTAAGGGGTTTTGCACGCTTGGAAACAGCAGTCAAGATGGGGAGGGGGATGCCTGACCTTTACATGGACAGGCATGATTAAGCAGGTTTGCAGGGGCTGGGCAGTTGCAAAGAGTAGGACAAGGGTGAGTGAGATAAGCTCCAGTTCCTAGTATTGTAAGTCCTCCCTTTCTGAGACTACATGACCTATGTGATCTAGACTTTGCAAGGAGCAAGCTGAGTTACAGAGGCAGAAGGAGCAGGAGGTTATGTAAAATTTTAACTTTTCCTCTTCACTGGGAGACAGGCTGGGTTTCCCCGCAGCCGGGATCTAGGCGCGTCTCCACCCCACCCTCGACCCTCTTCCCCGGCTAGGCCCCACGCCAGTGTGAAAGGAATTCAGGTTTACCTCAGCTGGGTAAGGAGTCTCCTATGTTGATCAACTCCCAATGGTCATGGATATATATCGTTAATCAGATTGAATTTTCTATCTTTGCAAAAATGGACCTTATTTGGTGTCATGTGGACTCTCTGGGAAGGACAAAAAAACGTATTTTCCATAAGCAATGCAGTTGGTTTGTTAACAATCAAATCCGCTTCTTTTTCTTTAAATGCAGCTTTTAAGGTAAATACCATTGAACTTGTACCAGGAAAGCAAAATGTGACAGTTCAGGGGATGGTCATCCCGACTACATTCATTAGTGTTGTAATAAGCTTCACAACTTGATATTTTATCGTCCTTACAGTCTGTGCTGAGCAGAGCTATTAAATAAGCCTGTTTTCTTTTAAACACTTCAGTTGTCCCTGTTTATTTTTTAATGTAAGTGTATTTTAATGTTTCTCTTTAAATTATAAGTCTTTGCTGGATAATGGAATTTCCCTCTACTCTCTATCCCATCTTCCATATAAAACCAATATTAACTGATGTTGACTTCTAGACTTTATGTTAGAGCTAACTGCGTTTTTCAAAAAGCATGTTCACTACTTATTTACTACTTGTTTTTGCACAAAGTGTCTCCTGATCCAGTTATCTGGTCAGGTTGAAAGTGAAGTGGAAGTCAATCAGCTGTGTCCAACTCTTTGCGACTCCAGTGGACTGCATGTAGCCCACTAGATTCCTTTGTCCATGGAATTCTTTAGGCAAGAATACTGCAGTGGGTAGCCATTCCCTTCTCCAGGGTATCTTCCTGACACAGGGGTTGAACCTTGGTCTCCTGCATTTCAGGCAGATTCTTTACAGTCTAAGCCACCAGGGAAGCCCATCTAGTCAGGCTATGTAGAACTAAAGCATTCTTTTCTTTGGCTGCATTGTAGGGATATATCATGCTTATTTAATCAATCTCTTTGTGACTGATGTTCAGTTTGTTTCCAGTTTTCACTTTTATAAATAATATATAGCACACATCATTGCCCATACATTTTTTTGCATGTTTGTGATTATTTCTTTAACAGAAATGCCAAAATGATAGACTGGCCCAGTTAAAATGTATACACGTGGGAATTCCCTGGTGGTCCAGTGGTTAGGATTCTGTGCTTTCACTGTCAAGGGCCTGATTCAGTCCCTGGGCAGGGGAATCAAGATCCTGAAAGCCAGATGGCATTAAAAAAAGGTCACATTTGTAAGGCAAGTATAGAGAAAAGAGAGTGAGCCAGATAGTCAGGCAAGAAAAGGAAACTTATTAAGGGGAAACCAAGAGAGTGACTGGCCCTTGAAAAGAACCAGTGTCCTCTCTTCCTGATGGAGTCCTTCTTATACCTTGCCAATGAAAAACTCTCTGAGCAGGTGGTTAATTTTTAGCCTGCAGCTAGGGTCTTCTGCTCACGTAACCTGAGGTCTGGGATCTGGTGGTTGCATAGCCTTGAGAAAGTCGGCACTAGTGGGAAAACAGAATGTCTGCTTGAGCAATGTGATCAATCTCAAGGGTCAGTGTGACTTCACTCTTTGTGAGGTCAACATAATGAGCCATTTTAACCATGAGCCTCCATGTAGGCCCTGTTAATGTTAAATATTTAACAGACGCTAACAAGTTGTCCTCAGAAAAACTGTATCAGTTTATGTTGTTTTCTCACATCCATTCCAACACCAGATAGCAGATAACATGCATTTTTGAAAACTAATTATTAGTGATGCCAAATGAATTGCTATTCATATTGTGAAATGGAGTATTTCCTGCCATAGCAGTAAACAATGATGTCACAGTCATGAGTGTTGCAGCTCTTCTGTGTGAGCCAGTGAGTCTTAAGGGAATTCAGGAAGAAGAATACCTGCTATCTAATAGCCATCAGGCTGCAGCCACTCCCTGTAGGGAGAGTGAAAACCCAAGATGGGGATGTGAAAACCCAAGATGCTGGCCACAGAGAGCTGAAATGCATCTGAAAGGAATGATTTTAGTGAGCCCAGACTCTCGCATCTTCCCTTGCACAGAACAGTGTTAAATTCTAAACTTGAAACAATAACCTTTGATGTTCAGACTACCTGCCCCCTTTGTTGCAAATTTGAATATGGCCTGACTCCTTCCCCTTTCCTCCTCAGAACAGTTCTCTGAGGGTCACTTGAGATGCTGTCTCCCAGGCCCCATGTCCTAAACATTCCAACAACAACAGAAAAAACCTAAACCATAATTCTCAGTTTGTAGGTTGTGACTATTTTTAAGTCTACAGTGTTCTAATGGAGAGAAAGTGGGCCATACATATATTTGATCAACAAACATTTATTGAAAACTTGCTGTGTGGTAGACATGATTCTAGATGCTGGGATTTTAACAAACAATATTAAGAGAGAAAAATCCCTACTCTCGTGGAGTTTATGATCAGGGTTGCTGTGCTCAATTGTTAGGAAACAATGGGATACTTAAAGAAATCTAATAAAATACGGGCAGGGTTGGTGAGACACACCCCGTGACTAGTGGCTGTATGGAGCCATTATCACCACAAGGCCTATGGTGGGGGCTGGGTATATAACTACAGCTTGGCAAGAAATTGCCCCAAAAGGAGCTATGGTCTTCAGAAGAGGAACATTAAAATGGCCAACTCAAGGCTTAGTATAGAGGGCCAAAGGAATAAATACCCAAATTCTACTTGTTTTTCACCCTCTTGTCCTGTCCAGTAGTGACTATGTCTATCCTCCCTCTCTGTTTGGTTCTTAGAAGTACATCCACATAGTCTCTTCCAAGTCTACTTGATAATTTTCCAGGCACAGACTATCAGTGAACTCATTAAATCATTAATCTTGAATTAATATGATTTTAAACATCAGCTCAGTTCAGTTCAGTCACTTAGTTGTGTCTGACTCTTTGCAACCCCATGGACTGCAGCACGCCAGGCCTCCCTGTCCATCACCAACTCCCGGAGTTTACTCAAACTCAATGTCCATTGAGTTGGTGATGCCATCCAACCATCTTATCCTCTGTTGTCCCCTTCTCCTCCCACCTTCAATCTCTCTCAGTACCAGGGTCTTTTCAAATGAGTCAGTTCTTTGCATCAGGTAGCCAAAGTATTGGAGTTTCAGCCTCAACATCAGTCCTTCCAATGAATATTCAGGACCGATTTCCTTTAGGATGGTTGGTTGGATCTCCTTGCAGTCCAAGGGAATTAGTATGATTTTAAACATATCTTCCTTCAAACAAAGTGGACAATTAAATATACCTCCCCAAACTCTGGTGGCTCAGATGGTAAAAGCATCTACCTACAATGCGGGAGACCCAGGTTCAATCCCTGGGTTGAACTGGAAGGTCCCCTGGCGAAGGAAATGGCAACCCACTCCAGTACTCTTGCCTGGAAAATCCCATGACGGAGAAGCCTGATAGGCTACAGTCCATGGGGTCACAAAGAGTTGGACATGACTGAATGACTT